>NC_088872.1:38476491-38566231 GCF_032884065.1 Artemia franciscana | reverse complement strand
TTAAAGAATTCACAGAATTTAAATTTATACAATATATAAATCGATTAATTTAACCAAAATAAACTATTTGTAGATGAAATGGTTATTTGAAATGGTAAAATAAAATATAAAGTAACCAGAGATTTGGCTTCGCAAATTTTGCTTGAAGTTGGATAGAGTTGGATAGAAGTTGGATAAAGTTTAGATAAAGTTGTATAAGGACATTTAAGTTCGATAAAACAGTATAAATACTCAGATAAGTTCAGATAAAGAGTTAAATTTAAGCTTTGCGGGTTTTAATGGGTCTTTGCCCTCAATCATGCATTGCACTTCCGGCCGAAAGTAGTGAATCAGGAGACCAGTAATGAACTGCGCGGACTATTTGCGGGAAAGGCATGGGTGGGAACAGTTCACGTTCTATCTATACTGGAGAAAAGAGGTGACAAGATAGTTCATTCATCTCAAAGTTACAAAAAAAGATCTTGTGATGCAAGAGGCTGGGTCATCCAAAGCGCAAAACAAAAGTCTCTTTTTTTGTAGTTGATGTTATAATGGACTCAAACTTAAAGCAGATTTTTTTTACTAGTAGAAATCAAACCTTAATTTTTAAGCAACTCTTTATAAATATACAATTTTACATGAACATTAATAAACTAAAAGTGAACTTACTTCAAAGGTGTACTTATGTGACGCCAAACTTGTCCGTTGCTTTTGCCAAAAATTCCCTGGTTTTATTATGTAAGCACAATGAATAAGTGCTGCACAGTGCTCTTGCAAAGCCTTTAGAATGATTTTTACCTGAGGCCAAGTCGATCCTCTGGTGTCCACAATGACACTGAATCTCAATTCTCGAATTTCCTCACTGAAAGTTCGAAAAACTAATGTTTAGATTGCTCTAATACCACACATAATACATGAATCCCTCATCAAACAGTTTGTGGTAACGAACTGTAGTAAGGAGCTCAATAGTAACCAAAACTCTAAAAAACGGAATTTTGATACCACTAACTACATCAAAACAATCGCATTTTAATGCTGATTTCAATATAAAAGTTTCATCGAGTGTAGTCTTACTCATCAAAAGTTACGAGCCTGAGAAAATTTGCCTTATTTTAGAAAATAGGGGGAAGCATCCCCTAAAGTCATAGAATCTTAACGAAAATCACACCATACGATTCAACGTATCAGAGAACCCTACTGTAGAAGTTTCAAGCTCCTACCTACAGAAATGTGGAATTTTGTATTTTTTGCAAGAAGGCAGATCACGGATGCGTGTTTATTAGTTCGTTTGTTTTTTTTTTTTTTTCCCAGTGGTGATTGTATCAACCCAGTGGTCCTAGAATGTTGCGAGAGGTTTCGTTCTAACGGAAATGAAAAGTTCTAGTGCCCTTTTTAAGTGACCAAAAAAATTGGAGGGCACCTAGGCCCCCTCCTACAATAATTATTTTCTCAAAGTCACCGCATCAAAATTCCGAGATAGCCATTTTATTCACCATAGTCGAAAAGCTTATAACTATTTCTTTGGGAACGACTTGCTCCCCCACAGTCCCCGTGGGAGGGGCTACAAGTTACAAACTTTGACCAGTGCTTACATATAGTAATGGTTATTTGGAAGTGTAGAGACGTTTTCAGGGGGATTTTTTGGTTGGGGGGAGGGGTTGAGAAGAGGAGGATATGCGGGGGGAACTTTTCATGGAGTAATTTGTCATGGGGGGGAGAAAATTTCCATAAAGGGAGCGCAGGATTTTCTAGCATTATTAAAAAAAACAATGAAAATTTAAATATAATAAGTTTTTTCAACTGAAAGTAAGGAGCAGCATTAAAACTTAAAACAAACCCAAATTATTACGCATATGAGGAGTTCACCTCCTCATAATACCTCGCTCTTTACGCTAAAAGTATTTTTAGTAATTTCAACTATTTATTCTACGGCCTTTGTGATTCAGAGGTCATTCTTAAGAAATTTCGACAAAATTTAACCTTTAGTGTACAGAGCGAGGTACTGACGAGGGGGTGAACCCCCTCATATATGTAATAAAAACATGCGAATACAGAAGTTTGTTACGTAAGCTAATTTGTAAGTTACGTATATCATTTTACTAATAAAAACGTTCGTAAAAAATTAACAGTTCTAGTTGCCATTTTAAGTAACCAAAAAATTGGAGGGCAACTAGGCCTCCTCTCCCGCTCCTTTTTTCTCAAACTCATTCGATCAAAAACATGAGGAAGCCATTTAGCCAAAAAAATTAATATGCAAATTTCGTTTTTAATTATTCATATGCGGAGAGCCAAAATCAAAACATGCATTAATTCAAAAACGTTCAGAAATTAAATAAGAAAAAATCAAGTTTTTTTAATTGAAAGTAAGGAGCGACATTAAAACTTAAAACGAACAGAAATTACTTCGTCAATAAAAGGGGCTGCTCCCTCCTCAACTCCCCGCTCTTTACGCTAAAGTTTTTTACTGTTTTAAAAAGTAGAGTTGAGAGAAAGAGTCAAACTTTAGAGTAAAGAGCGGGGCGTTGAGGAGGGAGCAGCGCCTTTCATTGACGAAGTAATTTCTGTTCGTTTTAAGTTTTAATGTCGCTTCTTACTTTCAGTTAAAAAAAAAAATAATTTTTTCTTATTTAATCACTCTAGAGGCGACCAAGAATCCATCCTTTTTGTGGGTAACCAATTTTCTTTTTCCTTTTCTTCGCATAGGTGTCTCTTGGACGAAAGTGTTACGAATATAAGCTTGAAAACAGTCACAAATGTTTTTTGCCGGTTATCAGGCCCCATTTTTGGAATGCCGGTTCCTCCAATCTAAAATTCTCTTGTACATCACGGTTCCCTTGGCCTGGCGGATTATCGATGTAAGTTTCAAACCGATCAGAGTAAAAGATTTTTCACCCTATTTTCAGATCCCTCTGCGCCCTTTCCCTCCTTCTCATGTATACGAGGTCCTTTTGATCTCGGGAACGATCCCTGAAAGTTTCAACCTTATCGTAAAAAATATTTTGGCCCATTTTTGCTAATCAGTGTCTTTTTCCACTTTTTTTCAATTTTGTTCTTTCAGAGAATGAGGGCCCACACCCCAAACTTTAAATACTTTTGATATATTATACTTTCCTTGGCACCCTGTGGTCTCGGATCTATGGTCCAGGGACTTGTAGACATAACCTTCTAACTTATTTGAAGCAAAAAGTTTTTCGACCCATTTCCAAGTCATCTATCACCCTTCCACCAAAAAGTGTAAAACAGGCGGTTGGTTAATCCGGGCCCCTTGTCCCTGGGATTGCGTGGATTATATTATGACCAAAGGCATATCCTGTAGTGCTTAGCGGAAATATTTTAAATTTATGGCTTATAGTGGTCGAAATTTAAGAAGAACGCTTTCAAGAACATGTCTAGTGAGAGATATTTACAATGGAACACTCATTAAAAATAGTAATTTTCATTCAGATTTTCAGAATTGAGCGCGGTAGTCTGTTTTTTACCTTTTTTTTCAAGGGGTGGCCGTATTGAACCGGTGATTAAAGATTTTCAGAAAAGAACACATTTACGCAAAAACCAAATGTGTAGTGGTATTTTTAAGTAGCGAAAGCGATTTGCTCACTTTAAGTTTTAACTTCGCTCTTTACTTCCATGAGAAAAGCTTTTTCTAATAAATCGAGAGCAAAATGTCTACCTCATAATCTATATTTAATGCTACTAAGGGATAAGGGGAGGTCCCAGAAGAAAACGGGCACGAGAGAATGTTGAGTTGCCCTCCAATCGTTTTTGGCCCTTAAAAGGGCTCCAGAAATCTCGATATCCGACCTAACGAGCTCCTTCCGAGTTTCTAGAACCACACCTTCCATACGAATTAGTTAGATAATCCATGGGAAGTGCATCACTACTGAAATGATTTCTCAATGCTTTTTGCGGAAATGTTTAAAATTTATTATTACCATTCACAAAGAAAAAATTGAGACTAACTTGGATATTTCAATGAAGAGGTCAGTGATTACGGGGTTGTTAAGAGATTGAAATTTTCCATTGATTCAAAAACATTCTGTTTCAATTGAAACACGAAAAGAAATTGCTTGGGACATGATTTACGTCAATGAAAGTTGTCAAAAGCCATAAAAAAACATTGTCTAAAGATTTGTTTTTACGGTTTATCCGAACCACAAATTGACTATCGCTTGCGGTTTATACCTGAGTTTTTTCAATTAACCTGAAAATTGATATTTTAAGGTATGAAATAATATGTGTAACAACGGCAATCAACAGCTTCTCGTGCTACAACCGCTTGTCAACTTTTAATAACAATTAAAAATGAATGCCATTTGCACTAAGCTTAAGGATAAGAAAGAATAAAACAATTTAAAAACATAGACGCTGGCAGGGAACAATTTCCCCCTACCACAGGAAAAAGGAAGACAATAAACGACGCACTTCAAGACCTAGGCCACTGTGTTTTGTCAAATTAATAGTACCCATAATTTAACATTCCCTTATAGCGTTCGTCCGTTGCAATTTTCTTTTTAATTTCCTGATGTAATGAAATAATATTTTAAGGTTAAAGTCCGCTCATCTAAAGACTGGAAAAAGAAACTGTCGTTTAATAAACCTACTCTAGACGGAAATGGAAATGCTAGAGAAACAATGGTCGAAAATGTCAACAAAATGATCGATAATTTCATTGTTCTTAGTCTTTCGTTAATTCTTTCTTATTACTATACAGTATATACTGTACACAACAGAAAAAAAAACAAAAAAGGATAAAAAAAACTGACTCTGTGACAAAATAGGAACTGCATTTAACGAAGAAATCATAGCAATAGATGTTCACATTACATACACTCAACTAAACACGATGCACTGGCAAAGGGTACCAAAGAAAGTTCACTGCTTTTCTATTGTTTTTTTTTCATTAATGAAGCTATAGCTTCCGATGGTTGCTATATTGCTCTTTATGTGCTATATGGTTGCTATATATGGCTTCCGACGGTATAGCTACCTCAGGGTTGCTTATTCTAATTCTTGGAACTATTCTTAAATTTCGAGCCCTTGGAGGGAGTTGAACCAGCTATCAAGCAAACCGAAAGGAGCACAAGCAAATTTTTCTATTTTCTCATTTACAAAAAAATCTTCCAAAAGGGACAACATAAAAATGTGGGGAAGGGCGAATGAATTGAAAACAGATCCAAGCAAATAAATTATTAGCTGAAGATAAATTTGGCAGTAGCAATGGATCATGTGCAGTAAAAATTCTACAATAATTTTTTTTGCAGGAGCTGACATTTGTGAGTTAGACCGGTTGTAAGACCCAGGTAAGTGATACTTTGTGCTGAGAGAACCAGAGAGGAATCGAGTTTCACATCAAGGTTCACACCAGTAATACCTCACCGCGCTAACTTTGAAATGCTCAACTTCAAGTATTGGTCTTGTAGACTTATAAAAACTGCAGAACTTCGCTCTATAGTCCAATTGACTTTAAGGATATCATCGATACATAAAACGAGAGAGACATTGATTCCATTAGAAATACCAGAAGAAAGGCAATGTTCTTATGGCCGAACTATATAATTGTTAAGCAGATAAGGAGAAGAAACAGCTCCTTAACGGTTTTCTTTTTAAACAGAGATTTTTCTATCTCGGGGTACCAGTTCCTTAAATTACAGAAGAGAGATCTTCAGACAGATTTGAAAGCTAGAATACACGTCACAGAAGGTCTTAAAGATGCACATGAATTTAAACCCTTTTTAGCAGCAAGAAGAAACATTGCCGCACGAATAAGGGAGTCAATGACCCAGCTGACATCAAATTCTCCAAGATATAGGGGGTTATTCAACAAAAATTGCTTGTAATGATTATCAACGAAAAGATTGGAATTTAAAAAGCTGAAAATCGTTAGAATTGAATATTTAGTGCCTTATTAAGATTCCTAATCTTTATTGAATTTATAACTTGTTGAGAAACAAAAATAATGAATTTACAAACCCAAAGTAAAATTTCAATGTCTTTACCGAATAACCTGTAAAATCATCATATTTAGTGACGATTCATTAACGGTGGCAACCCTAATTAACCTATAGTGAATATAAGCCATGTCTTATAACCATGACAATCAGAAATATCACCAGTATTAACACTTCCGCAATCACTCGGATTACATCTAACTCATCCCAGCTCGCTATAACAGCAACCAGGAATAGTACTCAATAACCAAGTTCCAACATAGGCCAGAACCGGTCCATCTCCCGCTCAGCAATAGACGTTTCCGCTCATCATTTTGTTTAGTGGAATTGTCGGATTAAAAGCGAAACGTAAGCAAACATCCAACAGAAATGATCCAGTGAAATATGATCTTAAATGTTTTATTTCGCGTCTTGTCTTTACCTAGAAACGGACAAAAACGATTGTTTCTCTTTTATTAATACACTGTAACTATTCCAAAAGCAATACGAGACAACAAAAATTCCTATAATACTCTTCTATTGTTCCAAAGTATTAATTACAGGCTAAAAATATTTGTACATACATTTACTTTAAATGGCAACATAGCCAAATTCAATATGGTATTCAAGAAATTTCAATCTGCAACTGAAATCCATGCCATTTTGATTGATAAAACCTATTTACGTTGAGAATTACGTTTTTTCCTACTGTAAAGTATATGAATCTTGATAATTTCAACAATTTGTTGGACTTCGAACACGGATCACAATTTCAACAAAAAAATAGGATTTTTTTACTTGTATAAATTCCAGCATAAGTTTTGTTGGAATTCATTTTTTTACAGTGTAGAAACGCGGGCTTTAATGAGCTCATTGGTTACAGCAGACAGTACCTCAAGACCCCAGAATCTGCAAAGGAAGCCAAACGAATGAGATGGATCAGAAGGCTTACTCTTAAGCTAATACCAGTTGATTTAAGCAGCTTACACAGTGCAATTGACACGGTAATAGGCTGGAACGATGTGCGCTGAATAGCGATAGTTCCCTTTTTGAGAATTGGTGCATTATCTCTATTACAGAATTACGAAGGAATAATACTCACGATTGGAATCATCTGTATGAGCAATGTTAAATGCTTAACGAGAGCTCTCTCTCTCTCTCTGTGTGCCCTTTTCTGTCTCTACATGTCACTCTTTCATTATTTTTGTTTTTCTTTCTCTCTCTCTCCTTCCTTATATTTCTCTCTATCTTTTTGAAGATTGTCACTTAAAGATGGGCGACCAGCAAGGTCTTGTTGTATTGGTTAACAAAAACACATGTTCCCTTGATCGTAGACACAATGATTTTAACCTTTTTCAAGACCTTTTTCATCTGGTCGATAGCTACGAATGATCCGACCTTTGAAGATTGTCTCTAGAACGTCTTTCCAATAGTCTAACAGGTATAAGTATCAAGTTTTTTCAAGTCTTTAGGTGAGACATCAATCCAAGACAGAAATAAAATTGGTTGGGAATCCAGAAAGTGGTCCCAAAATTCAACCCAACACTGTTTCTGTCATATTGGCTTGGGAGATTTTAGAGATCGTTTCCTGTGCCAGAGGGTCTCAAATTTGTCCGTGTGTACGTGTGGTGGAGGGGGGGGGGGGAGATCGGACCAAAAACTTTTTGTCTTTTGTCGGTTTGAAATTAACATTTACAATTTCTTGGACCAAAGAATCTAAGTACCAACAAATTTGAGTTTGAAAATGGATCAACAGACTTTTTTTATTCATATCAGCTTGGAAATTATATTTAAAGCTCATTAGCCAATAAAATTCCAGCCCACTAAAGAAAAAATTATGAATAAATGACAAAGAACTTTTTTCCCTTTTAAAGGGAAATTCTTACCTAACTGGCAAAGAATGCAAAATACTAAATTTAAGATTGGAAGCCAAATAATCTTGAGTTTCCAAACGGGAATATTTTTAGTCTCTGTATACTAGTGTTTAGAAATACGGTGTAGTATTTGTGGTGTTTATGCGTAGTTTATGCTTAAGCGTTTTATGCGATGAGTTAATGCGTATTCAGTTTTTTTTTTCAAGTCAGGGGTCATTTGATCTTCCATCTAGTTTTTCAGGGTTCAAAAAAAAATCTAGATTACTATTGACAATCATTCAAATTATGGCAGAAAGCTAAAAAACAATTGCACTTTAATTTAGGTTTTAAAAAAGATAGAATACAGGAGGGATAAAGAATATTGTCTAGACTAACCTTGGGATCGAGGTCAGATACTGTAGAAGTCTTCTATAATCATCCGGTCTGGCAGTTTCCCTTTTAGGAGATGCTGGAAAAGTCAATATTGCACCACCCCTTTTGTCTCTTCCGCCAGACAAAATTGCTAATTTGTCATCAAGAAGGGGCAAAACATCAGAGGCCCGTGGTCCTCCTGCTCCAGGTACATGTTTGCCCACAACTACAAATAAATATTTACAGTTAATAATGAGGATATGCTACCTATTTAAGGAGGAGAAAATAATAATTGATCGAAGTATTTTAGAAAATGATTACAGGCTTGATTACAAACAATTTGGTAATATCTGTCTGTGATAAATAATACCATGTAACCCAAACACTGTAATACAAAAATAATCCAAGCACAAAAGAAATGTTGTAGAAAATTAATTACAGACAGTAGTAGTATCCGCTGTGTGAATACTGACAATGTCATCCCCCCAAATACCTAATGCTTTCTTAATTACGGGGAAGCCATAGGCCAATACCAACCCCCCAAAATAACCGTTGCCTTCTGGATTAATGGAAGTCATAGGACAATGCCATCCCCCTATTCTTATGAAATAGCTTATTAATTCTGATAGTTCTAGTTTGAAAGAAAATGTCAATTGACAGGAATTATTGATAGAAAGTTTGTCAGTATAGCTAATATTGATTGTGTCTTGATATTTGGATGTGTTTTAAAAAAAAGGATAAAGATCCTCCAGAGCCATTGCTGGCGCATAGGGCGTCGAATTGACGTTTCAGTTGCTGGGTGTCTTACAGGAACAAGTAGCAAGCTTGTCGCCCAACCTTGCTGCGGCGGGGATCGAACCATGTGTTTTAAGCGATGAATAAAAATTTTAAGAAATAGACATCCACCATCGGAAGTGTAATTTACATAAGTATTCAACTAACTGGTGGTATGCAACATTGATATTCATTAACACACAAGGTTGGTATGAACGACCAATAATGCCATTTTGTGACACTGGGGTTAGTCTCATGTTTGCTCAAAGTGAAATTGCTGCTATGTGTGATTTTATGGGTTTTAAAGTTATATTTGTGAAGGGGGATGTCACCACAGAAAAGTTAGTGATGAAGCAGTGTGAAGAAGATATCCCTGTTTTAAATTTGAAAGATTCTAGGTGTCCTAAGAGTCCTATGTGTAAATACATAATCCTGTGAATGAAGTCAGATTTTTTTCAGAATGGATGAGTAAATTGATGGTAAGGTATAAATTAGATATTCCAAAAATTTAGTGAAGAGGAAGAATGACCCTATTAGCTGGGATCCTAGTCGATGGATGGGTAGTAGTGATGGTGGATAATTGGATTAGAAATGTATTCTATCGATTTTGTTTTTTTCTGGATGTATTGGTACTATGAATATAAGCCTACTAAATTTATTTAGCAGTTATGGAGAGCGGTTCTTTATTTGATAATTTTGTGTGTGATACTGCATCGAATAAGTCAATTGAAACACGTGAATATTACAATATGAATGAAAAAGTATCATTGACTTCAGAAAAAGATACAATAGGAGTGAAGTCACATTGTATTGTAGGAAATGTGACCCTGATCTTTCGTTACAAGATCAATACAAAGTGAACCTAAATGAATACCACCACTACTTGTTGTCGGTAATGATGACGATGAGCTTCTACATCCAGAAGAAGAAATCTAAAGAAAATCTATTCAAGAACACAAAAGTGACTTTATTTGTGAACACATTTTATTAACAAACAAATATACAAAAATTGTTAGAGCACTTTATTCTTTTGGCATTGAAATCCATATTATAAAGGTCCGAAAGTGCATTTTCCACAATGAAACCATTCAGGTGAGGGTTGTCCAGGTAAATGCTGAGAAACTCCTTGTAAGGACAGCCACAACATTGAAAAACAAAATACAATAGTGCATAAAAGCCGCACCTTTTGGTCAACAAATCGCGCGCTCTCTTCCGGTTTTGAATAACAGATTTTCCCTTGCAATCAATAAAGGTCTTGGTAAGGTTTTTATGTCACTTGGTATTAACCAAGTGACATATAGCAATCACCAATTCTGTCGGTCCTGGTTTTGCTACTTTAGGCACTTCCAGGTAAGCTAGGACGATGAAATTTGGTGGGCGTATCAGGGACGGGGCCAGCTTAAATTAAAAATAGTCACTTTCCCAATTTGACCATCTGGGGGGAGTGGGGGGCCGGTTAATTCGGAAAAAATTGAAGTATTTTTAACTTACGAACTGTTGATCAGATCTTAATGAAATTTGATGTTTGGAAGGATATCGTGTCTCAGAGCTGTTATTTTAAATCCCGACCGGATCTGGTGACATTGGGGGGGGGGGTATATTGGAGGGGGAAACCTAAAATCTTGGAAAATACTTAGAGTGGAGGGATCGGGATGAAACTTGGTGGAAGAAATAAGCACAAGTCCTAGATACATGATTGACATAACCGGAACGGATCTGCTCTCTTTGGGGTGGTTGGGGGGCGGGGGGGGGGGGGTAATTCTGAAAAATTAAAAAAATGAGGTATTTTTAACTTACGAACGGGTGATCGAATCTCAATGAAATGTAATATTTAGAAGGATAAGGTGTCTTAGAGCTCTTATTTTAAATCCCGACCAGATCTGGTGACATTGGGGGGGGGGGAGTTGGAGGGGGAAACCTAAAACTTGGAAAAAACTTAGAGTGGAGGGATCGGGATGAAACTTGGTGGGAAAAATAAGCACAAGTCCTAGATACATGATTGACATAACCGGAACGGATCCGCTCTCTTTGGGGTAGTTGGGAGAGGGGTTAATTCTGAAAAATTAGAAAAAATGAGGTATTTTTAACTTATGAACGGGCGATCGGATCTCAATGAAATTTGATATTTAGAAAGATATCGTGTCTCAAAGCTCTTATTTTAAATCCTGACCGGATCTGGTGACATTGGGGGAAGTTTGGGCTGGGGGAACCTAAAATCATGGAAAACACTTAGATTGGAGGGATCGGGATGAAACTTGGTGGGAAAAATAAGAGCAGAAGTCTTACATACGTGATTTACATAATTGGAACGGATGCGCTCTATGGGGGGGGGGTCTAATTCTGAAAAATAAGAAAAAATGACGTATTTTAACTTACGAAGGAGTGATCGGATCTTCATGAAACTTCATATTTAGAAGGACCTCGTAACTTAGATCTCTTATTTTAAATCTCAACCGGATCAAGCGTAATTGGGGGAGGGGGGGGGCAGTTGGAGGAACCGGAAATCTTAGAAAATACTTAAAGCGGTGAGATCAGGATAAAAATGGATGGGAAGAACAGAAACCTGTCTAAGATACATGACTGACATAACCGGACCGGATCTGCTCTCTTTGGTGGAATTGGGGGGGGGGGTAATTTTGAAAATTGAGGTATTTGTAACTTACGAAAGGGTGACCAGATCTTAATGAAAGTTGATATTTAGAAGGATTTTGTGCTTTAAAGTTCTAATTTTAAATTCCTACCAGATCCTGTGACATTGGGGGGAGTTGGAGGGGGAAACCGGAATTCTTGGAAAACGTGAAAATTGGGGTATTTTTATCTTACGAATAGATGATTGGATCTTAATGAAATTTGATTTTTAGAAGGAATTCATGTCTCAGAGCTCTTATTTCGAATCCCAACCAGATCTCTTGACATTGGAGGGAGTTGGAGGGGGAAATCTTGGAAAAACACTTGGAGTGGAGGAATCGGGATGAAGCTTGGTGGATAGAATAAACAAATGTCCTTGATATGTGATTGACAGAATCGTACTGGATTCGCTCTCTTTGGGGGAGTTGGGGGAGGGGTTCAGTGATTTGGCGAGTTTGGTGCTTCTGGACGTGCTAGGACGATTAAAATTGGTAGGCGTGTCAGGGAGCTGCACAATTTGACTTGATAAAGTCGTTTTCCCAGATTCGACCATCTGGGGCTAAAGGGAGAGGAAAAATTAGAAAAAATTAGGTATTTATAACTTACGAGTGGGTGATCGGATCTTAATGAATTTTGATATATAGAAGGGAATCGTGACTCAGAGCTCTTATTTTAAATCCTGACCGGCGTTAAGCCTCTTATTTTCCTTTTTAAATCAATCTATTGATTCATAGAATTTTGTTAGAGCTCATACCATATGATCTCTTGGCTCTTAGCTCTTCTCGCCTCGTCACAAGTGTCATATGAGCTCTTAGCTCTTGTTGTAATGACAAATCCCATAAGCAGAAACATTTGCAAATTTTTTCTCTTTTCTAAGACATTAGAAAGGCTTTTTTTCGTAACGACATTCACGTAAGTTTTTTTTTTCTTAATGACAACTCACGTAAGACGAAACATTAGCCAATTTTTTCCCTTTTCCAAAAAGAATGGATAGTTTTTTTTTCTTAGTGACATTATGTAAGGTTTTTGTAATGACATTTCACGTAAAATGAAACATTAGCCAAAATTTTCTCTTTTCCATGACAATGAAAGGTTTTTTTCTTAACAACATCCACGTGGTGTTTTTTGTAATGACGATTCACGTAAAACGAAACATTAGCTGATTTTTCAATGACCCAGTCATGTTTGTCTTGAACATTTTGGTATATTCGTGAAGGGAAACTTGAGGGGTCATTAGATGTTTTTCAAAAACTTAAACCATTTTCAATGAAAAGTTTAAAGCCATATTAAAATTTAAGATGAGCAGTAAAAGGGTGAAAATAAATTCTTAATCGCATTTCTCTTGTTGGCAAGAAGTCAGAGTCAGACTCCAATCCTCAGGATTTCAATCCAGGTCCTTTTTATACTACATTATGTTCTTTAAAGTTCTGGATACGTTTAATCATTATTGACTTAAGGTAATTCAATGGTTTCCAAGAAACTATCAACTTGGTGGAGGTGCTAAAAGACTTGAAAGCCATATCAAATAAAAGTAAAGCCAAGATAAATCTATCCTTGTATGGTATACCAGATAAATAAACTAAAGTGACAAGAGCTATGTACAAGAATAACACTGCAGCAGTCAAGGTAGGAAATGTGGTTAGCAGCTGGTTCCATATTAAATCAGGAGTTCAGCAGTGTTGTGTTCTATCCTCTTTATATGGATCCTTTTTTTTGGACTTCATCTTAAGGAACACAGGAAAGGCAATCACCTTAACCTTAGCAAAATCAAATGGGGAGGAAAAGCTCTCCTGGACTTACATTATACTGATGATTTAAGCATGCTAGATGAAAGTGTGAGCAAAATGAATGACCTTTTAAAGGTTTTGCAAGTTCATGATGCTAGAATAGGTTTGAAAATTAATGTTAAGAAGACTAAGTCCTAAGGCTAGGAACAAGTGAAGATGAAAAGGTGATGTTGGGTAACAAAAAGATTGATCAGGTGGACAGCTTTACTTAATTTGGTCATATTACTAGTAAAGACAGCAGAAGCAGTGAAAATGTTAAAAGTAGAATAGCCAAGGCTCAAGGTGTTTTTCACAGTTAAAAAAAGCATTTGGAAGAATAGGAAGATAAGTCTACAAACCAAGATTAGGATATTGGAAGCTACAGTGATGGCAGTGGTCAAATATGGGTCTGAAGCATGTGTGCTCCAAAAAGCAGATGAAGCCTTGCTAGATGTTTTCCAGAGAAATTGCCTATGGTTGAGATGGCTAGGGCACACTCTGCAGATGAAGGATGACAGATTGCTGAAGATTGTGCTATACAGCCAACCATCTAGGGTTAAACAGAAAGCAGATTGTCTGTTGTTAGGTGGGAGGATGACATAAAGACAGATTTGCCCTCAGGCAGCTTGGTAATGCAGTGAGTTGTTAGTAGTAGTAGTTTAGCTACAACAGAAATCATAAGTATGCCACTGACCTTTGGTAACACTAATACACCTAGCTTTGTCAAGAACCAGTCAAATTGGACAAATATGTAGCCTAAATTATAAATATGTCATGTGTTTTTCAACTTGATTTTGTAAGTGTTGATTCAATTTATGGGTACAAAGATTAAAACAAGGGCGATGCATGGCAAAACACATGAGAAATCTTTGGCTGTTAACTACATATAATTAGAAATATATAATTGAGGGAGAGAAGTAAAGTATAGTGGAAATATATTAAAATGTATTAGCTCCAATTTTTGCACACTTTAAAGTAAGAAGTCTTTTATTAGCAGGTTTCCTTCTCAATAGGCCTAACTATAGGTTTATACAAAATTCTGAAAAGTACTTTTAAAAATACTAAAATGCTTACTGAAATTATTTCTAAAAGCATATCACTTTACCCCTATCCCAGTGGTCAAAAGTATATCCTGGATTGTGTATACACAATGAATTTTTCTTATATGACTCTTTTCTTTACACTAATTTAATAGCAAAATAAGCAATATCAGCTGTATCAAGCAATGGGAAAATTTATAGAGAATACACAATTGTGGCAGTAAATTTGTATCTTATAATATGGTTTACCTAGGGTGAAAGTGAATATATATGCCTAACTTGATATCCTTTTGGTAAAATTCTAGTTAATTGACTTTTGCCTACATGACAGGGCCCTGAAATTTGCCTACATGACAGGTGAATGATGACCAATTGAAATTTTGACAAAACAACATTTTACTGTAATTTTCAGTTACTAGTTGCTTTTTCTCTGCCTTTAGTTCTGAAAATGCAATTCCTGTTATTTGAGTAGAATTTTGAGACATGTCAGTGTTTTTTTTTTCAAAATTCAGGAAATGTATTTGTATATCTTTAAAACCTTATAAAATGGAATTGAACAAAGTTATGAAGCTGAAAACAATTTTGTTGCACTTCACTTAAGCAGAAGATCTATTTTGCAAGGTTTCACTTTTATAACACACATATTTTTAAAGGTCATCAAAGGTCAGGGCCCTCTAGAGGGAGAAAGAGTGGAGGCAGTTGCTTCAAAATACCTTCCCAGGACATACTTTAGTCTGTAGATTCATTCCTGAAAGTTTCATTTTCCTAACCTAAACCCTTTCTGAGATAGCAAGAAGTCAATTAACTAGAATTTTACCATCTTTTCTTATGCTGATTCACAAGTGAACCATTTCTTCTGTGGCAAATTACATTTTGAGTCTTTAATGGTGTCCCAAAAGGTAAACAATTCATAGTAGGCTAACAAGAAGTTTAAAACTTATTTAAAAAAACTGCCTAGTGAGAAAAATTGCCATTTGTAGCTAATTCATGAATAGGAATTATTCTAGGGATTTAATCTTAATAGTAGTCTAATATGTTATTATGGAAACAAATTTTTAGATATTTTAAAAGAGCCTGAAAACCCCCAAAAAATGCATGTCAAACCAAAACTTACATCATTTTATAGGGTTCTTTACTCGTTTTAATTTATTTAAATTTGTTTTTGTAATAGCATTTTACTAGGCCTATGAAGACTAGCCTAATGAAAAAAAAAATTAATTATGGCAATCTTTTATCACAAATCAAATTTTCTTTGAAGCTCATTTTTAAACTTTTATTTACTATGGCCTGTTTTAAGCCCTTTTAGCCTATTAAGAGCTAAAATGCAATTTGCCTAAGATATAACAAAAAAAAGGCATCAACTGATGTATTTGCTTTTATCCTAGCTAAATTAGGTTGTAAACTACAAATTTATCATTTTAGCTAGAAATTTAAACATTAGAGAGGGGGGGAATGATTTTAAGTACATATTTAGGATTTTTAAATTTTAAAAGCAGTTTTATGAATTTTAAAGTGTTTCTTTTGGAAGAGGCAAACCACTAAAATAGAACCAGTCTAATTAGCCCATTGGTTAGCTTAACCTATGCTAAAAAAATTTTTATTAAACTTAATGAATATATTTATATATTCATTTTTTAAACATTCATTTTTTAAACCTTATAAAAAAGGATTGAGCAAAAGTACAGGCCTAAGGCTCAAAATAACCTACTTTCCTTTTGCCTTGTTTGAAGTTGTGTAGAAAATATATTCTTATGGCTTCACTTTTTAACACAAGGGTTGTAAGAGGTCATCAAAGGTCACTAACCTGTAGGCTAGCCAATTTCAAAATACCTTCCAAGAGTCATTGAGGCTATAGACTCATTTTTTTGGTATTTTATCTTCCTTGAATAAGCTGACTTTCCAAGATAGAGAAATATCCTTATCTAGAATTCCACCAAAAACAATAAACAGAGGCACTTAACTTTATGAAAGCTAATAGGCATAGCCTGTACCTAAATTGCCACAGAAGCTTAGCCTCACTTTATGAGCCTGATAAAGTGAACCAAAACTAAGCTATGGAAGAGCTAAAAAAAATATTCTAGATAAGAGAGAATTTTTACAATCTTTGAAAATAGATCTGTTCTCAGAATAAAACACACTTTATAATTGCTTGGCCTAGCCTAGTCTGACAGTCTACAAATGGCCAAGAAACTACAAGTTTACTTTTCAAAGATAGGTCTTACCTTTCATATCTACCAAAATATTATTCCAAAAATAACCTAAGATGGTTCATTGTTCCAATTTCTTAAAACTGAACAATCAGTTAGTATTTTTAAATAATAAAACAACTTAAAATGTAAACTTCTATACAGATAGGCCGTCTATTTTTGAAATGCGTTTTAACGGCACTTGATCATACAGTTCGTGGTAACGAACTGTAGTAAGGAGCGACCCGGATCAATGGTAAACCATACTCTAAAAATCGACATTTTGATGCTAAAAGATACATAAAAAGAATCAAATTTTTATGCTGATTTTAAATATATAAGTTTCATAAAATTTAGTCTTTGTCATCAAAAGTTACGAGCCTAAGAAAATTTACCTTATTTTGGAAAATAGGGGAAAACAACCCCTAAAAGTCATAGAATCTTTACAACAATCACACCATCGTATTCAGCGTATCAGAAAACCCTAAAGCCAAAATTTCAAGCTTCTATCTACGAAAATGTGGAATTCCATATTTTTTGCCACAAGATAGATCACGGGTGCGTGTTTATTTGTTTGTTTGTTGCTGTTTTTTTTGTTGTTTTTTTTCCAGGGGTTATCGTATCGACCAAGTGGTCCTAGAATGTCACAAGAGGGTTCATTCTAATGAAAATGAAACGTTCTAGTACCCCTTTTAAGTGATCAAACAAATTGGAGGGAACCTAGGTCCCCTCCCACGCTCATTTTTCCCAAAGCCAACGGATCAAAATTTTGAGATAGCCATTTTGTTCCGCATAGTCAAAAACCATAATAACTATGTCTTTGGGGATGACTTACTCCCCCACAGTCCATGGGGGAGGGGCTGCAAGTTATTAACTTTGACCAATGTTTACATACAGTAATGGTTATTGGGAAGTGTACAGACGTTTTCAGGGGGATTCTTTTGGTTTGGGGGGTTGTTTTGAGGGGAGGGGGCTATTTGGGAGGATATTTCCTTGGAGGAATATGTCCTGGGGGAAGGGAAACTCAATGAAAAGGGTGCAGGATTTTCAAGCATTACTATAAAAAAAAAACAATGAAAAAATAAACCTGAAAAAGTTTTTTCAATTGAAAGTAAGGAGTAGCACTAAAACTTAAAACGAACAAAGATCAGTAAGCATATGAGGGGTTCTAAAAACACTTTAGCATGAAGAGCGAGGTATTTAGGAGGAGATAAATACATTGCTCTTTATGCTAAAATATTTTTAGTAATTTCAACTACTTATTCTACGGTCTTTCTGATTCAGGGGTCATTCTTAAAGAATTGGAACAAAACTTGAGATTTAGTATAAAGAGCGAGGTATTAACGAGGAGACAAACCCCCTCATATACATAATAAAAATACAAGAATATAAAAGTTTGTTACTCAAGTTAATTCTTAAGTTACGTATATTTTTTACTAATAAAAATGTTCGTTAAAAATTAAGATTCTAGTTACCTTTTTAAGTAACCGAAAATTTGGAGGGCAACTATGCCTCCTTCCCCACCCCTTATTTCTCAAAATCGTCTGATAAAAATTCAGAGAAAGCCATTAAGCCAAAAAAAGAATTATTCTGCAAATTTCATTTTTAATAATTTATGTGCGGAGAGCCAAAATCAAACATGCAATAATTCAAAAACGTTCAGAAATTAAATAAAAAACTAGTTTTTTTGACTGAAAGTAAGGAGCGACATTAAAACTTAAAACGAACAGAAATTACTCCGTATATGAAATGGGTTTTCCCCTCCGCAATCCCTCGCTCTTTACGCTAAAGTTTGACGCTTTGCCACAATTCTAATTTTTAAAACAATTAAAAACTTTTGCGTAAAGAGCAAGGGCTTGCGAAAAGGAAAATCCATTTCATATAAGGAGTAATTTCTGTTCATTTTAAGTTTTAATGTCGCTCCTTACTTTCAGCTTAAAAAACTAGTTTTTTTATTTAATATTAATTAAGTGACATATAACGATCGCAACTTCTGTCGGTCGTTCTGTCGGTCTATCTGTCTGTCCCGGTTTTGCTAGTTTAGGCACTTCCAGATAAGCTACGACGATCAAATTTGGCAGGCGTATCAGGAACCAGACTAGATTAAATTAGAAACAGTCGTTTCCCCAATTTGATCATCTGGGGGGGAGTGGGGGGACGGTTAATTCGGGAAAACTTGAAAGAATGAAGCATTTTTAACTTAAGAACGGCTGATCGGATCTCGATGGAATTTGATTATTAGATAGATGTCGTGTCTCAGAGCTCGTATATTAAATCCCCTCGTAATTTAAAAGGGACACTGGTAGGGGCCACAGGCCTTAATTCAATGGCAACCTCGAACTGGTGTTTCTAAAACCCCATAGAAATATTTATTGTAAACAGAACAAGGCCATTAAATACAGTATTTGAAAATTCATACCGCAATATAGTGACATAAATCTACTCTTCCCTCCCAGCAAAAAAAAATAATAAAAAATACGAACCTATTTTACTCTTTTTTTCTTTCAACATAAATATATCATACCTACAAATATTTTTCTTATTATAAATCTGACATGGTGACGCAACATACTATTCTATAATATAAACAACAAAAAAACACTTTTAAAGTTCAACTGCAAGGAAGTCCTTGTTTTACTTTTTTGCCCCTGGAATATGTAGCCTAACAAGACCTACATTTTTTTTTTTTATTCCAACAAGCAGACATTAAGACCAGTTTACTTTGCGATGATTGTTCCCTATGTAGTCGACGATGAAACGGATATTAACCTTTATGCCTCACTGAGTGATAGGCCAAACAAAATATATATAAGGCTATTAAATTGTAAATTTCGTTGAATATTGAGTGGATTTTGCACTAAATCATAGGGAGTGGGGGGGAGGTGAAATAAACTTAAAAAACATTATATGTATCTAGGCAACCAAAAGGGTATATCCACGACATCTAAGAAATATCTAATGGTGATCACTTGAAACTTGCAGGATAGTTACTACTACTATTACAATCTAAATTCGTATTACTACAATGTAATTTACAATGTTGCAATTTACAATGTAAATTTGTAAATACTTAATAATTTCTGAACTCGTTATTTTGTAATTAAACTTGCATTAAATGTTTTCGACTCTGTCAACGTGATTTTGAAGATGTTTGAGCTATTTAGTCCACTGTGCAGGAACCAAAGGAAATAATTTTTTTTTTCAAATTGGCATGTCAACTTAGAAACATATTTTCTTTCCAACGTCTCTTGAAAAAAAAACTTAATAGTTTTTGGTGCATGTCTTTTTAATCCACACATTCGTTACTTCTTCTTTGTCTTATATTATATATTAATCTTTGTGGTTAACTATTTCTTCAAATGCGCTGTCAATGATTAGTATTCGCTCTTCTTGTAAATAATGTGTTGTCTTTGCAACATTTTGCAATTGCAGTGGGGTAGCAAGATTCATCCATGAAAATGCATTATATTTTGGGAGCCCCTAGTGGAAAACCCCACTGTTTTAAACATTCCAAAGACGGTCTTAATAATTATTATCTTCTTTGTCAAACTCATTTTTATATTTCAATGCTGAGGAATTTTGGCTATTTCTAAAGTTCAGTTTCAGTTTGGATCCCCAGAAACTTTGCAACTGTATGTTCTGACAGTGTTCTGTTTTTTCAAAGACTATTTATAATGCTTTAACTTCTTTGTTAAGAAGTTTTTGTTTCTATTTTCTTTCTTTGTTTCTGGAGATAAAAGGTTGGCTCTGAAAGAATAAAACAAAACTCGTGGTAACGGATAGTTAAAGAAATAGACTATCGTTTTGGGTGACATTACTTCAGCCAAAAACTCCCTTAGTGTTTCCAACTGTTTCAGAATACGTTCAACCACCGTCAGTAATGAGAAACACTCAGTTTTTCTGAAAACTTGCAAATTGGATATATATTTTTTTAATCTTGGAAACCACTGACTCCCTGTCAACTAAAAATACGTCCACAGATGTCAATGCTTTAATATATACGATGTGAGCAAAACTAGTTTATTAATTTCCAAGCCCCGAAATTGGTGCTATATACCTCCTGCGTTGATGTTGCCAAGACAAAATTGTGTTAAGCACATAGATGCAAGTATTAGCTTTGAAATAAGCCATTCCAAGGTTTCAGCAATGTTTTATGGCTTCTTTTTGCTGAAGAAATAAAAAAAATTAAAGCAAAGTGACAAATTGGGGTTCCAAACTTTTTCTTAGAAATATACAAAAAATTGTTTTCTTAGTTAAGTTTTTATGTTGAGATAAACATAAATAAAAATTGTTACCCCAATTTAGAATCTTAAATTATTTTTTCCATTAGGGTTTTTCGCTTTCGTGTGTTTTCAGAACGTGTTTTTAGTTTTCACACGTAAAGAGGACTAGGAAGGGAAATATAGAAAAATGGGGGCTATTAACCTCCAGATAAGGTTTTGAATCACGACAAATATAATGTTACCCTTTATCCTTCCTAGCCTTTCAAATTCAAAAATAGTACATAACAATGTGCTATTCGATGCCATATGCTACTTTATTTTGGTCTTATCAAGACAAATTTACAACTATCGCGTAGCTTAGATGAAGGGCTTTGAAATGAGTCATTGAAAATTTGCATATGCCATTAAGATGGGCTATTACTTCTGCTAGTCATCCCACAATTCACAAAGCCTAAAGGACTGGGAGTGGGAATATCCAAGAGGGTATTTTAAAGCTTATGCTTAGACTTTTCAACCACAAAAATAATGATTGCACCCTTTTGACGCTTCCCGGCTTTTCTACTTAAGGAATGGCATCAAAAGCACTATATTGCACTTTTAACCGACTTAGAGAGACAAACTTATTAAAACCAAGCACAAATAAAAATTATCTTTGAAATAACACTTGTTTTTAGAGGTGAAATTACTCCTTGTTTTTAGAGGCGGGGGACTGTAATTGTCCCGTAAATGGTTTTGACGATTATGTTTTCAATGATTTACTTTCACATCGATTCGACACAATTTTCAGGAGGTTTTCGGCTCTCATTTGGAATTCGCTTAAATTTGTTTTCAAGATTGAGCTGTATAAAGAATAATCGATATGATAGTTAATGATTCTGAGCTCTGAAGTTTGATGGTTTAATTTTTATTGACTATCATGTAATAAATGTGTGTCTCTTATTTCTAAAGTTAAATGATGTTAATATTTAATGAAAAAGATAATCAGGGCCTTCAAGAGTATATCCACTCTGCACCCTTGGCCCAAAATTTCACACCCCATCAGCATCAGATGAATCCGAGCATGGTTGTGAAAATTTTGAAGAAGGGAAGTCGGCCTATGCCTCTTAAGGTCATCATTATTATATCCTATTAGCTTAAGCTTCAAAAATTTTGGGGCAATCGATAAACAGTGAATGCCAGGCTACCACTCTACCAAAATCTCAATGATTAAAAATGGCGTCCGAGAGGCAAAGGCTCTTTTTGTGTTTCCAGACACAATAGTCACTTCACATAAGGTCCAAGATTTCAAACTTTCGGCAAGATATTTAGTAAGAAGAGAGGTTTTTCCTCGCTAAATAGACCATACAAATCTTTTTTCTACAAGATCATGTTTAGATACAGTCATATAGATTTCTTCGAATTTTTTTTTCTGGGGGAGAGGTCACAAAAAAACTTTAAAAACGCATCAAAAATGTGTTTATTTAATTTTGTTACGTTTTTACAAGCCGGAAAAAGACTTACGAGGGAAGGGGGTTCAAACCTCACACCCCCTGCATTAGGGTTTAGGGGTTTAACAACTCAATGATGAAAAATGGTGTCCAAGAGGCAAAGGCTCATTTTGTATCTTTTGTCACACTAATCACTTCAAATAAGGCGCAACATTTCAACCTTTTGGCAAGATATTTAGTAATAAGAGACGCTTTTCGTTGCTAAATAGACCATACAAAACTTTTTTTTCCGCAAGATTATGTTAAGATACTGTCATAAAGATTTCTTCGAAATTTTTTCGGGGGGAGGGGTTACAAAACAGCTTTAAAACGCATCAAAAATGTGTTTATATTAAATTCTATTACGTTTTTAAGAGTCGGACAAAGATATCTCGTGGAGGGGGGTTCAAACCTCATACCCCCTTGATTAGGGGTTAGGGGAGTAAAAACACAAGGATGGTAAATGGTGTCTAAGAGGCAAAGGATCCTTTTGTGTCTTCAGTCACACTAATGACTTCAAATAAAGCGTAATATTTCAACCTTTCGGCAAGATATTTAATAAGAAGAAAAGGATTTCGTTACTAAATACACCATACAAAACTTTTTTCTGCAAGATTATGTTAAGATACTGTCATATAGATTTCTTTTAGGAATCACTTGTAATAGAAACTGGTAGTTAATTGGCTCAGTGACCATGATCCTACTTAGCGGCTGAAAACCTAGATAATGAAAATAATAGCCACTTTTGAAACAAAAAAGGCACAATCTGTCCAATGTTCTTTCAAATAGATTGAGGTCGGAAGGAGATTTCAATTGGAGGGATCTTGGTCAATCCTTATACGATTCTGGCGTAAACGAAACACAACACAACATTGTGCTAAGAAATATGGACTGGGTGTGGGGATAGAGTATTAAAGACTCTCATATCTCACTTTGGTTTTTAAATCGTATCTGCTGAAAATTCTTGTGTGATTCAATTTCAAACAAACAACCTGCCTAACTTCTTACTATAAAGTTGGCGATGGAAGAAATGCCAAAACGCCATGGCCTAATTTGTCTCACCACTATTATAGATAAATATGATTGTTATGCCACATATCTACTGCTATCTACTGACAGAGGCAAAGCTATTGTTTCGAGTTTGGGGGTTGGTGTATAAGAAATAAGCAGACGAAATGGTCCAGTCTTCCGACAAATGCGGACACATAAGCCAAAATTAATACACAAAAGACGCCCAAAGCTCCAATACATTGACACGACGTGACGAAGCCTTGGAACTTCGAAGAGGGGGAGTCCCTTCTTTAGCTCTGCCCCTGCCTTCATCTTATAATCGCAACGAATCGAAATTTGACTCGATTTTTAGCAGTTTTCTCTTGCTTGTCGTTATTAAATGAAAAAAAAAACAAGAGTCTTTACCTGAATGTAAGGAGCGACATTAAAACTTAAAACGAACAGAAATTACTCCGTATATGAAAGGGGCTTTTCCTCCTTAACGCCTCGCTCTTTACGCTTAAGTTTGACTCTTTTTCTTAACTCTATTTTTTTTTTTAAAGTAAAAAACTTTAGCGTAAAGAGCGGGGAGTTGAGGAGGAAAAGCCCCGTTCATATACGGGGTAATTTCTGTTCGTTTTAAGTTTTAATGTCGCTCCTTATTTTCAGTTAAAAAATCTTGTTTTTTTTATTTAATTTCTGAACGTTTTTGAATTAATGCAAGTTTTCATTATGGCTCTTCGCACATAAGCAGTTAAAAAAAAATTGTATATTTACTTTTTTTGGCTAAATGGCTTTCTCATAGTTTTAATCGAAAGATTTTGAGTAAAAAAGGAGCGGGAGAGGAGGCCTAGTTGTCCTCCAATTTTCTATTACTCAAAAAGGCAACTAGAACTTTTCATTTCTTACGAACGTTTCATATGTAACTTACGAATTAACTTAAGTAACGAACTTCTATATTCGTATATTTTTATTACCTATGTGAGGGGGTTCACCCCCTCGTCAATACCTTGCTCTTTACACTAAAGATTAAATTCTGTCCCAATTCGTTAAGAAAGACCCCTGAATCACAAAGGCCGTAGTATAAATAGTTGAAATCACTAAAAATGCTTTAGCGTAAAGAGCGAGGTATTACGGGTAGGTGAACCCTTCATATGCGTAACAGTTTCTGTTCGTTTTAAGTTTTAATTCTGCTCCTTACTTTCAGTTGAAAAAACTTCTCATATTTATTTTTCCATTGTTTTTTTAATAATGCTAAAAAAAAACCTGCGCCCCCTTCATTGAAATTCTCTTTCCCCTAGACAAATTTCTCCAGAGAAAAATTCTCCCACACAAGCCCCCCTCAACTTCTCCCACCCCCAAACAAACAAAGAATCTTCCTGAAGACGTCTGTACACTTCCAAATAACCATTACTATATGTAAACACTAGTCAAAGTTTGTAACTTGCAGCTCCTCCCACGGGAACTGTGGGGGAGGAAGTCGTCCTCAAAGATATAGTGAATAGGTTTTTGAACTATGGTGAATAAAATGCCTATCTCAGAATTTTGATCCGATGACTTTGGGGAAAAAATGAGCGTGGGAGGGGGCCGAAGTGCCCTCCAATTTTTTGGTCACTTAAAAGGGCACTTGAACTTCTATTTCCCGTTAGAATTAGCCCTCTTGCAACATTCTAGGACCACTGATCGGTACGATCAACCCTGGAAAAAAAAAACACGCATCCGTGATCGGTCTTCCGGCAAAAAATACGAATATCCATATTTTTGTAGATAGAAGCTTTAAACTCCTATAGTGGGGTTAACTGATACGCCAAATGCGATGGTGTGACTTTTGTTAAGATTATATGACTTTTAGGGTATGTTTCATCCTATTTTCTAAAATAAGGTGAATTTTCTCAGGCTCGTAACTTTTGATGGGTAAGACTAAACTTGATCAAACTTATATATTTAAAATCAACATTAAAATTCAATTCTTTTTATGTAACTATTGGTATCAAATTTATATTTTTTAGATTTTCGGTTACTATTGAGCCGGGTCGCTCCTTACTACAGTTCGTTAGCACGAACTATTTAATTTCGACAATTTCATTGGATAGAAAGAATAAAAGACAACACAATTTAAGGTCTGTCAACATTTGTGGAAGAATTTCCATAGAAATGGCGGTTCCTCAGGGAGTAGCAGCTCTGCTTCCTCTAGGTGTGTGTTTGCCTGTAAATCTTTTTTATTTCAATGAAGGGATTGCATAACTTAACCCTATTCCAAGTACTTTGAGTCTCATAAAGATTTTGGGAAAATATGTGCTAAACAAGAAAATCTAATTTTGCTGAAAATCACTAGGCTACAAGGCAATTGTGTTCTAACTAGGTTATAGCCTAGTAAGAGGATTCTGTGCTCAAACCAAAACTAAGGAAGGCATAGGCCTAGAACTGAGGCTTTTGAGAAGGAAACATGTTAAGAAAACAGTTTTTACTATAAATAATAGCCTAGCTAGGAATATCTGAAAGTAGCCTAATTCCACTTTACTACCCTAAATATGAAAATATATTGCTCTAATTGTTTTATGTCCCATGTTTTGGCCAAATCCTAGTTCAACTACTTTTTGCTATCTTTGAAAGGGGCAAGGTCAGGAAAATGAAAGGGAAACCTTGCAAAACAGATTTTCTGCTTAAATAAAGTTTAAAAGATAAAATTCTAGTTAATTGACTTCTTGCTATCTCAGAAAGGGTTTAGGTTAGGAAAATGAAACTTTCAAGGATAAATCTACAGACTAAAATATGTCCTGGGAAGGTATTTTGAAGCAACTACCTCCACTCCTTCTCTCTCTACAGGCCCTGACCTTTGATGACCTTTAAAAATATGTGTTTTATAAAAGTGAAAACTTGCAAAATAGATCTTCTGCTTATTTGAAGTAGCCTACAACAAAATTGATACCTTCCCAGGACATACTTTAGCCTGTAGACCTATCCCTGAAAGTTTCATTTTCCTAGCCTAAACCCTTTACAAGATAGCAAGAAGTCAATTAACTAGAATTTTACCATGTAGAATTCTAGTTTGGCTACTTTTTGCTATCTCAGAAAAAGGTTAGGTTAGGAAAATGAAACTTTCAGTAATGAATCCAACGCCAAAGACATAGGCTAGGAAGGTATTGCTGAGCTTCCATGTTAACCCTCTTCTGGTTTCTTAGTCTTAGAAATTTGCCTACTTGACAGGTATAGGCTATACCTATTGAAATTTTGACAAAACAACATTTTACCTTAATTTTCAGTTATCAGTTTCTATTTCTCTGGTTATAGTTCTGAAAATCCAATTCCTGTTAATTGAGTTAAATTTTAAGCCATATCAATGGTTTTTTTTCTAGATTTAGGAAATGTATTTGTAGATCTTTGAAATCTCATAAATCAGGATTGAGCAAAGTTGTGAAGCTGAAAAGAGTTTTCTTGCACTTATATAAGTAGGAGATCTGTTTTTCAAGGTTTCACTTCCAAAATACAAGAATTTTAAAGGTCATGAAGGTCACTACCCTCTAGAGAAAGAAGGTTTGGAGGTAGGTTCTTTAAAATACCTTCCTGGGACATGGACTAGGCTACTTTAGTCTATAGATCCAAATCTGAAAATTTAATTTTCCAAACCTAACCTGACCACAAAACCTATATGAACCTGACAATTTTTTTTGTCAAAATTTCAATAGATTGTAAAGTAGGTAAATTTCCACAACTTAGGAATCAGAAGAGGGTTAACATAAAGCATGGCAATACCTTCCTAGAGTATGTTTTTCCCCTGGATTCATTACTGAAAGTTTCATTTGCCTAACCTGACCCCTTTCCAAGATACCAAAAGTAGCTAAGCTAGTATGCTACCAAGCAAAGTTGTGACTCTCCCAAAAGATTGGTATTTAGGTTAGAAACACATAAAACAGTCCATAATAATAAGTATTTTTTACTCAATAAAAATGAAATTACTCAGTAAGAAGGACAACATCAGCAACTTCACAAATTATTTTAACTATTCATTCTGTCTTCCTTATTGTCGAATTTTAAACTCACCAGTTTACTATTCAACTGTTCCTGGAATACTTCTCACAAAGTCTCATCCAAATGTTAACAACATCATAACCTCCCTGAAGATAGTTACCTTTCCAAAATTCCAGCTTTAAGTTTACTGTAGACACTATTAAATTATGATCTTTACTTTTCACATCAATGACAGTACTCCTATATACCCTATTATCTTGTATCAATCCTGCCAGTCTTTGATTTACATTAACATACTCAATAAGGTTAGCTGCCCAACTATCATGTGAATACCATGTTAATTTTTGGGCCACTTTATGACCAAATACTGTATTGATATTTGATATTTAGTTTAAACACTAGATTCTTATACCTACAAAATCACAGCAGTCTGTAGCCATTACTGTTTTCCTTTCCTACACCAAATTTACCTAGGCTAAGATACCACCTATCCCTGTTTTTACCACTTTGGGTGTTAAAATCTCCTAATAAAAACACTATGCTTCTACCTTGGACCTTTTCTATTTGTTCCTGTAACTGTAAGCAAAATTCATCTGAGTCACTACTATCTCTGTTGGTTGGTTCTATAGGGGCATATACTACTATGACTGATACCCTGCACTTTTTAGTCATAAAATGAACAATTATTGTTCTATTATTACCTTAAGATTACAATGTCCAGCAAGATAAGGTGGTAATGTGCCTCCTGTAGAACATTTTGCTGGTGGTGTGACATGACCATGGTTTGGCATCCCAGGTTAGCCTACACTCTGCATTGCCCCAGTACTGGTCAACTCCTTTCTTGAACGCATCTATGGTTTAGGACCAGATGGTGGCTTCAGAGAGGCTGTTCCAGTGAGGGACAGTACATACAGAGAAGAATTGCCAGTGCTAATTTTGATGTCAATAGGCATCTTGCAGCTTCTTTGTGTGATCTCTTGTTGTACTTGGAAGGGATGAGGAGAAAAATCGACTTAAAAGATTGTTTTCTAGCAATTTGCAAGTAGCAATGCATCTTCTTTCTTCATTTGATAGACTAGGGTTGGGAGTTTGAGGGACACAAGGTGTTCCTCATATGGCTTGTCTCACAAAGCTGGTATAAGCTTTGTTGCTCACCTTTGGACACTCTTGAGTGCTTCAATGGTCATTTTGTAATGGCAAGACACTAGGTCATTCCAAATCCCAGGTCTGGATATACAATAGCTTTGTACAGCTTCTTGACCACACACTGCGTCCTGGTGGTAAACATTCACTTTATGACCCCTAAGGCTCAGTTTGCTTTAGTAAATTGAGCTTGTGTGTGGCTCTGGAGTTTGAGTTTGTCATTGATAATAACCCCTATGTCCTTCTCCTCACTTACAGCTTCAAGTAGGTCATCTCTAATAATAATAATAATTTATTTATCACCCACTTCACAAAACAGAGGTTAAGTGGAGTAAAATACAAAAGAAAAACAGCAAAAGTAATACAAAAGAAACAAATTTAATCACATACAGAAAAAAGATGGATAAGGCAATGAAAACATCCTAGCCTATAAAACGCTTCAATAGCTAGCTTTGCTGATAATTTTTTGAAAGCACCACTAATATCTGTTGCACAATACTTTTTAACCAGTTTTGTATTCCAGGTAAGAACAAGGTAGATATAAAAGAAATTTGCAGTACTGGTAATAATTTATGCGAATACGTTTTAGATCACCAGTCAACAGAAGTGGCCTAATACCAGAACAGAAGAGCACAGAATGATCACAAAAATTTGAGTAAAGCCGAGTTAGCGCTCTTCTCCTATAGTGTCCACAATTTGCTACAATCTTAGAGTAACCAAGCCTCAGTTTATCACTAATATCTTTGACAGCACAAGTCTGGAGATCATTCATAGAATTGCATACTGTTATACCAAGCCAACAAAACAATTTAACACGAGGAATACTAAAACCATTGCAGTATAGTGATTCTGAACAATTATTACCGTTGAAAACAAGAAACTTGTACTTGTCAATATTTAGGTACAGGCGATATTGCAGAAAGCAGAAGTAACTGACTTTACTGATCAGGCAAGACCAGACTCAGTTTGACTAATCAGAAGAATGTCATCTGCATAAGCCAGATATGAGATATCAGATGGTCCTAGTAGGCACATAGTCAATATTTTTGATAATACATTTTCAATACAAGCATTACAAATATACGACGAAAGAACTCCCCCTTGTCTTACATTGCAACGAACAGGGATATGACCAAAATAAGAATTATCTAATGACTTAAGGCGAAGGTAAGAATGGGAGTACCAAAAACAAAGCACGTGAATTACCAATGGATTTACTCCTCTTTGGCATAATGCTGTCCATGCTTGAGTATCACAAATACTGTCAAATGCTTTAGACAAGTCTAGGGTTGCAAAATGAAGTACACAACAAGTGCGATGGGCATCTTTTAATAAAGAAGTCAAAGCACGGTGAGCATGCTGACAGCCTAGCCCATATCTAAAACGAAATTGATTATCATCATTTAGAGCAAGCTTAGTGATATAGGGTAGTAGGAGGTGTTCAAAAAGCTTGCTAAGAGTGCTACCGTTATCAGCCTATAAGAACTACAAGAAACCAGATCTTTTCCTTTTTTTTAGAAGTGACATAACACTACCGCATAGGAACGAATCAGGCACACACAAACTACTCAAACACATTTGAAAAAACAGCTGGAGATGAGATACCAGTTCAAAAGAATTTGGAACAAGATTCAAAACACTAATCCCATCAATATCCAAAGATTTTGATTTTAAACCCTTAATACCTTTAATAATAGCCCACTTTTCAACTGGAATCACATGTCTCTGACATAAACATGATGGCAAATTTTTTCAAGCAAACACAAGAAATGCTTATGCACTGCATAATTAACTTTTGAAAATATTTTTGAATAATGTTCAATCCAAGATGGACGAGATATAATATCACTAGAACTTGCATCCGGAAACTTAGCAGAATTTATCACTTTTTGCCACTCACTATTACTTTTCGGAAAAGTTTCACTGGAGTAACAAACGGCACAAAGATGGCGTTTATATTCGAGTTTCGTCTTTTGTTTTAGATCAAACACAGTACCCCAAGAAGGTCGACCACAGGCAGACAAGATTCTTAACCAGAATTTGGCCTTATTCTTGACTTTTTTCAGCAAAGGATCACACTTCCAAATTGGTTTTTGGTATTCCGCCTGACACAGATCAGCAGGATGGCCACATCTTCAGCTTGCTTTATACATAAGATAATGTCACGATAATAGCAATTCAAATCAGCACGAGCATTGTCAATAATAGGGTACGCATTTGTGCAAAGAAGATGGAAAGGGACACGTACGGTGGACAGTAGAGTTCCAAGGGTAGCAAGGTAAAGAGGCATGTTCGCACTAGACCAATCACGTTTTTCAAACCACTTATGCAACATTGAGGGTTGGTTCGAGTATATGTCAGAAGTAACCATAATATCAAAATACAGAGGTAAATGATCATAATCTCTCTCATCTTCATCAACATGTACTGCTGAAGTTTGTAATGAATGATGGCAGATACAGTGGTCTAAATTTGAGACAGAACAACTACAGTGGATATATGTAAACTATGGTCTTTTGTTAGGACCTTAAATACTGAGGGTAGACACTGAAAAAGCGCTTCCTTTCGTGTTGAGGAAACGGTGATGTCACAGTTTAAGTTGCCTATAAGTACCCACTTGTATCCCAGATGCTCAATACCAGATATGAGAGTCTTTAATTTATTGCAGTCATTTGCATAGCTGGAGAAGGAAGTAACAGATCTTCTATCATGGGGCAAATAGGTGTTGATTATGATCACGTCTGCAAGCCAGATTGCAAGATAGTGTTCAGAGGATTGGTAGCAGCTAGGAGACAAATAGCTAAGCAAAGATCGCTTAATTATACAGGCAAGACTGCCAGAAGGCCTGCCTTGGGTACGTCAGGCATTCGTGATGAAAACAGCATGTTGAGAACTTCGCCTTAGAAAGTTTACACTGCAACTTGGGAGCTAATATGCTAAGGCTGTCTAGGGTTGTTGTGTCAAAAATGCAGGACTTAGCATTTTGAACTGCAAACCCCACTCAGATGAACATCTAGATAGTTGATCTAAATCTTCTTGCATTATTGAGTGATTGGGGCTGATTTGGGCCTGTCCTAAGAGCTTGTAATTCTCAGCATATAGTGTCAGTGGCTTTTTCAGGTGAGTTGAAAAAGCCACTGACTTAGAACAAGACTTAGAGCAAATTAAAAGCAGTTAATTTGATAATAGTCTTCAGAAAGGGGAAATTATCTAAAATTTTTGCTAGATAAAAAACACAAGTTATTAAAGTAAACTATTAGATTAACCAATGGTACTACCCCATTATTTGTATTTAAGTCCATTTTGGAGGATATTCCAAAAGGAAGATAAGAAAGGATTGCAGCCTACATATTATAAATATGCAAAGTACCTCTTACGGCTTCCACCGTGGACAAGTAACCATATTGTTACAAGTCGGTATGGGATTATCAACCCTAATGAAGCGATCATAGCCCAGATCACCAGATATAACTCTAATATTGTTACTTGGCAATTATTTTGAGGCAATAGGTTTTGTTTTTTGTAGTTAGATATCCATTTGTTCTTTATTTTTCTTGTGTTTGTGTATTCTTTTGTAGTGTGTTTTTTGCTTTTTATCTTATACTCCATCTGTTTCTTTTGATGGGAAATAAATATACACATACGTATGTACGTATATAGCAAGGTGGGATATTACACCCCCTTTCTTTGTAGAAAGAAACTCAGACATTAACTGAGGATCCTGTAAGTTTAAGTTAAGTCTTTATGGTCATTTAAAGTTTCTACCATTTCTCAATGCTATATGGTTCAAGGCTTCTACAACACAATTTTATTGAAGCTTGTCTCCTTGGGGCTGAGGGTATTAAATTTGGTTGTCTTAGTGCCTTCCCCTGCTGTTCCTAAACTGTGGATGCTAAATGTAGAGGTTTTAGTGATTTTTTCTTCTGTTACAGGCTACAGGATCTCAGTAACAATTAACTAGCCCTCTTGCTGTTTCACTGTATTTTTTAGCAGTGCACTGTAATAGGACTCTTTTCCTAGAGCTTTTGTTTTTGAGCTCTTGATCTCAGGCTCTCAAATATCAAATCGAAAATTTCCAGTTTTTACTTTTTGCAAGAGCTATCAAGCTTTTTTATGGAATTTTGGAGGGCCAAAGCTAGAAGGTCAAGGCTGAGCTTTGAGCCAGAGTGAATTATAAACTCTTGGATCTATGGGCTAGGTATTCAAATACATTAAAATATATTCAGGAGTCATATTTATAGCATTAATTTTAGCCAAAATAATGCAATAATTACCAAATAGTTTTCCCTGGGGATTGCTCATTTTCATTTCTGTTTGTTTGGGTTTTCTTTTATTCATTTATAGTAGTTTTTATCAATTTAATTTAAACTATTATCTGAACATTTCTGTTTGTTTCAGATTTTAATATGGCTTTCTGCCTTTATTTGAACAACTCTTTTTTGGGGAAAGATTTTTTTTTAAAATTAATATGGTATAAAAGAAACAAACATTATGTTGGTTATTGATGAAATAAAGGTAGTTTGTAAGAAAGACTAGCAATTATGTTAAATATGTTTCCCCCTACCTAATCCAAACAATTTGGCAACTTAAGGCTTTGTGTGTTGTGGAAGGCAAGTGAAAAGCAGTACCCTACCTTATAGTATCAGAAAAATGTAAATATTATTTTTGGCTTTTCGATTAGTGACATGACCATTTTTGATTTTTGTATTGCAAATTTTTAGAAAGAATAAAAAGGAATAACTAGCTTTGTCAAGTATGTTGTTCTATGACCTTAGCAGCCAAATTAAGAATTTATTGTAGCCTAGTCCTTCTTTCTAGAACTGGTAGACAAATGCATAGGGTCAAGAATACACATCATCATGAAGAGTGACAAAGAGATTGTTGGTACACTGCTAGGATTTGATGATTTTGTGAACATGGTCTTGGAAAATGTCACAGAGTATGAAACAACAGCAGAAGGCAGGAGGATTACAAAATTGGACCAGATCTTGTTAAATGGAAATAATATTACCATGGTAAGCGCCTAGTTATTTGATTACATTCTTTGTAATGAAAAACTTATAACATTTTGATATTCCAGATTTAATGAGCAGTACAAATTCCAATTCATCATTAGGACTTGCCCAATGGAATAATTGCCTAGAGTAAAAAAAGAAGAGAAAACAGTTTCAAATGACAATTGTTTCTAATTATTGAGACTGAACATTCCTAAGAATAATATCAGAAATCAATATAAAATCTAGTTTGCAAAATTAAAATTTTTCCTTAATTTGCTGAAATACTTGCATATAGTGAGTTAAATGTAAGTAATACTTGCATTTAAGTAAGTGTAAAAAATTGCTACCATTATATCTTATCATAGGGACAGGAAGACTCCCCTAAGGCTGGGGCACATGACCTTGGGCATTGAAGCACATATTTTGCATCAGGTCAATGGCCCTCTTTCTTGATTGTAAAATACCACCTGGAACCCTTCCCCTAAATGTTTGGACATGTGTACCTATTTTTGAGACAAGTATTTATTGTTATATAAAAAAGTACAAAAATGTAATTATTGTTCAAATCTATTAGCCAGAATTCCAAGGTTGTTTGCATCATTTGACAAGTTGAAACAATACAGAAAATTTAATTAATTTAAATGCAGAAAAATAGAAGATATAGTATAGAGTGACATAAAAGTTGGTAAGCTATCATGTGACCTGAACTTGCAACATTGCAGAAAAAAATTCCGCCTACAATTGATCTTTTTCTTTGATAATCTGCAATCCATTGCTGAAATAATTTCTGTTTGACCATGTTTGATCAACATCATTGTGAATAAATTATGCCAGGATTGCCACCTTACTTATCTTGGTAAGGTATTTCTTAGAATATTTCTAGTTGTTTACCATTTTCGTGCTGCATAGATATAGGAAGAATTTCCTCTTATTTTGGTTACACTACAGTTTAGGCAATTTATGTCCTCTAAATTTATGAAAATTGATGTCACCTATGAAAAAGTTGTTATATTCTTTAGATTGTTCTAACGATTCTATTAGATTGCTGTATTCTTTCCACTTCTGACTTCTTTTTACTGTCCTAGAGTTGAGATAGATTATTTGGTTGAGCAGGTTTGGGTAAAAGGAGAATCCTGTGTTATTTGAGATATCTTTCCTGAAGGAAAGAAGAGTTTTTCAGACGATTTTGAGCTTAATGACATTGGCCCTCACTGTGGTGTCTTGAGCCAATTACTGTAGCACATACATATCTCAGAAAGTAGACTTGTATCCCTACTGGTTATCAGAAGTCAGCTAGGGCAGAACACATAGAATCCATGGCGTGTTAGAGTGGATTGTGGCATTTTAGTGCCAGAGGACATACACTGGTGGCTTCAGGACTGACCTTGGGAACCCATTAGATTCACTAACACTGGGGACGAAATAGTCCACAAGAGGCCAGGGACCTCTTGACTACAAAACCATGCCCTAGCACTATCAGTAGTGGCACTGGTGGCTCTGTGCCATGAACCCAGGCAGCATCAGGTGACTACACTGGTGGTGTTACACCAGAATACTGGTGGCTTTAGATTAGAATACTGGTGACTTTAGGTTAGAATACAGGTGGTAGCTGCAGACAGGCGGTACTACCATAACACCAGTAGGGAATCGAACCCATGTTTCCAATGATATGAAATAATTTAGCCGATAGCAGGCTATAAACACTGTACTGAGAAATACAGAATTAAAGAGACTATTGCTAGTTAAAAATTAGACAAGCCTGTTTCTAATGAAGAAAAATGTTTATGATTAGAACTATATTAAGAACTTTGATTTGAAACTTTTGTATAGAATATATTGGAACTTCGGAACCATTAAAAAGAGTACAAGCTGATGGCTGACATATTCATAAAAATTACACGTTCGAGCTCTCTTAGGAGAAGACAGGAACTGTGTAGGCCAAATGCAGAGAACTACAGGCTAACAGTAGAGCCAACTAGAAGTTTGTTCCCCTCAATACCAATATGGGATAATTTAACTATAAAGGTAGAAAATTTTAGAACACCCTTGAAAAATATAGAAGTGATGTCATCTTTTCATAAAACAAAATTCCGATCGAAATAACTGATCTGTATGTTGGAGGTTACTCTCCAACGAGCTCAAGAACAGAGCAATCCCCAGTATGAATAGATGGGGGAAACCAGGATAGACAACAGAGGCAAAAGAGTTATATTCAGAAAGGGGATACCCAGATAGACGAGCAGAAATGAGAGTAAAAAGAATACAATCAGGAAATAGCATACTAGACAGTATGAGAGAGTACAAAGAGGGTATGGAGGCTATAATTAATGAAGAATATAATGGAAAAGATTTATTAGATCAATATGCACAAGAACCAAGGCAAATTTACTCCTCAGATGCCAGGCAAAATTCAGGGGAATCACTGGTTAGGGATAAAACATATATTAGCCAAAGAAATAGGGAACGAACGGAATCAGATAATGAAATAAGAGAGATTAATGAAGGAAGAAATCGAAGTAGACTAAATAGCAGGAATACTATGATCTTGGTATCGAGCAAGGGCTCACACAAAATAATCATATAGATTTTGCGCAAATGATGAATTACTGGGCCCAGAAAGAAGAGGGAGATAGAAAAGAAAGAGATAAAGACAGGAAAGCCAGATAACAAAAAGAGGAGACGGACAGAAAAGCCAGGAAATGAAAAGAAGAGGTGGACAAGAGATTATTAATGGAAATGATTGCAGGGAAAAATTCCCAAACAGTACAACAATGGTCTACACTGGATCTAAAGTGTGCAACAAACCTCCAGCCGATAAGAGTAAACGAAGACATATATTTGTATATCTCTAAAATATATAGGTGATTTAAGTTATCCCTGGAATACTCCCGCCAAAATATCAGAAATAAAACAAAAAGAAATTCGGAAACCTGGAAAGAATTCGAATACAGATTGACAGATTTACAACTAAAATGGCCAAAATTAGGAGAATATACCATGATAAACGATGCAGATAAATTACAAGAAAAGCTTAAGGAGGTAGCAGACGAGACAGTGAAGGAACAATTTTTAGAAAATACCCACACAGAATTGAAAATATATTTAAGAGAAAAGAACACAAAGACAAACGAAGAACGGCAGAGTCGGCGGATAGGTGGGCTGAAATAAGAAACGGCGTTGCAGACACAGATAAATCTCGATATAGAGAGAATAATAGAAATATACACAATTATTCAGACCATAAAATGTGCATTTCAGCACAGGGAAGGGGAGTTGGATTGTTACAATTGTGGTACTATAGTTTATTTTGCTTGAAATTGTCCTAATAAAAAGGATAAAAAAATGCATAAAACAATAGCTGGAACAAAGGTCTCGGGTAAGGAAAAACTGAAGAGTTTGCAAAATCATACAAAATACAGGGAAAACTGAATGGAAAATTAGTCAAATGGTAATTGGCTGAGATAGCAAACAAACGTTTGTGCAAATTCACCTAATCAATACAACACAGATAAACATATTGTTAGGGTCCCAACAGTAAGTTATTATGAAGATAAACCATCCATGCCCTTCGGCTTTGGTTAGAATAGAAATTTCATTGAATGGTGGAATTATCATAAGAAAAATAGTAAAAGCAGGCCTAGTTCCTTCTCTAGCAGTATACATTGTAGTAGGAGAGGGCTTCAGACACACAGATTATCTATTATCCCTAAAAGCCACTTCTATAACGGCAAGGGAGGGGTTGCCATTCCGTAGCAGAGTCGATGAAACGGGAAACGGCGAGGCCAACCCGTCTAAGGGATAACACATAGATGACTTCTATAACAAAGGGAAACAAGTTATCATTTCGATAGAGAGTCGGGGACGACGAAGCGGTTAGGCCAATTTATCAATAAGACGCCTAAAATTGATTTTTCGGAAAATATTTGAGAAAATAGCAAACTTCAAAACTTATACTGAAAATGAGGCACCAAGATTAGGCACTCAATGTGCCAGAGAAGAATGAAAGCAGATTTGTCGTTCACGCTTTTCCTCATAAAGTCCAAGAAATTTTAGTCCAATATGAAAAACCTACTGTGGGGATCCAGTTCCAATTTGATGACAAATTATTCATTTCTGCCGTAAAAATAAAGAGACCTAAGAGAGAAAAAAGAAATATAAAACGAGATTATAACAAAAAAATGCACTCCAAGAAAAAGGATACTAGGGTCCAATCTTATATTATCTCTTATCTTATCAGAAATTGAAGATGATTTATTTTGCGCAACAAAGAAATTGAACAAAAGTAAAAAAGAGACAAAGAGTGCAAAAAAGAAAAATGATGTGCAAATTCAGTCTGCAATAATGGAGAGTAATATTGTGGGAAAATTACAAAATTTTGGTGAGACGAAAGAGCTGAGGAGGGAGAAGTTTTTGAACCCATTGGGGACAATCAGAGACTATCAAAACGGTAAAATCGAATGGATTACAACGGGTTTTGGGAGAGGTGGGAGGTATTGAGTTTCAGGTTGGATTGGAAGGACTTGGGAAGGAATTTGAGATTGGTCCTATCATCTCTATTGTATTTGGTATCTTTTGAGGAGAAGGAATCCCTTCGGGGAGCCATGAATGATAGCCGGATCCCTCAACACTCAACTAGTGGGCTAGTTGTGATCTCTTTACCAAGGTCTTGCCTTTCCAATCTTAAGTCTCATGGAGGTACTCTCTTCCAGCACCAGTTGCTACTTACCCCTTCTAAACTTTTAATCAGTAGCCCCATTCGCTCTTCCAAACCTTATTCCCTCAGACATATATTCTATTTTCATCTTCATTTAACATCAACGTTCTTCACACGGTTATCCCATGTTTTTTCAGGCTATTTCTGAGCTTGATGACTGTGGCCCTTACAGTGGCGCCTTGGGCCAATTAGTGTGGCCTATACATACCACAGAAAGTACACTTGTTGTGTCTGGTTATTGGAACTCGTTATTTGAAATTAGCAACAGAACACGTAGAATCCGTGGCGCGTTAGAGTTGATGGCACATACAGACGACGGAAAGCACACTTGTCGTATCCCTACTGGTTATTGGAAATCAGCAAGGACAGGACACGTAGAATCTGTGGCGCGTTAGAATTGGTTGTGGCACCGTTGTGATAGTGGACTTACATTAGTGGCTACAAGACTGACCCTGGCAGCCCATTGTATTTACAAATATTGGGGGCAGAATAGTTCCACATACCAAGGTGGCACTCGGTGACTACACAGGCGTTGCTATCACCAGAATACTAGTGGCTTTAGGTTAGAATACCTATAGCTTCAGAAGTAGTAGTTGTAGCAGTTGTAGTAGTAGTAGCAGTAATATCTGTACCAGTTGTAGTAGTATTAGTAGTAGAAGGAATACGCATAATGTCCCTTTTGATTTGTTCAACATCCCACTTAATATGCTCCAAAAGTTTCAATTTTTACTATGCTGGTCCTAGGATATTTCTGATGAGCCCTCTTAACAACCTATATGCTCATAGTGTGTTTTGATTTAGTTCAACATCTCCCTAAACATTATCTGGAAGTGTCTCCTTAATACCCTTAGCCCCAATAGGAGTTGTAGTAATAGTAGAAGTAATATGCACATAGTGCCTTTTGGTTAGTTCAACACCGCCCTCAATTTTCCCTGAAAGTTTCAACCGAGTGCCCTAATCTGTTCCTCAGAAATTGCTGATATGCTACGCCCTGTTGACAACGTGTCCCCACATAATATGTTTTGATTTAGCTCAACATGTCTTGAAACATTCCCTGAGAGTTTCACCTTAAAACTCTTAGCCTGAGTAGTTATAGTAGTCGTAATAGAAGCAGTAGTAATTGCAGTAGCATTACGTATATAGTGCCTTTTAGTTAGTTCAGCGACCCCTTAGCATGCCCTGAAGGTTTCAAATTAATGCCCTAAGCTGTTCCTAGGATATTGCTGATATGCCCTTTGACAACCTGCGTGCTCATTGTGTGTTGTGATTTAGTTAGACTGCTCCCTAAACATTCCCTGAAAGTTTCACCTTAATGCCCTTAGTCTGGGTGGTAGTAGTAGTAGTAGCAGTATGTACAAAAGTGCCTTTTTATGAGTCTAAAACCCCCTCAACACGCCCTAAAATGCTCTAAGCTAAATGCTCTAAGTTGTTCCTGAGAAATTGCTGATACGCCCTTTTGACAACCTGCATGCACATTTTGTGTTTTGATTTATTTCAACATTCCCTGAAAGCTTCACCTTAATACCTTAGACTTTTTGGATACCAAGGGTCAAATGTGCCCCCCCTTTTCCAATCGCAAACACTATATGTAAAAAATAAGGAATTTGCATTCTGCTCCAAGGGTTGTGTGTGTAGGGGGGGGGGGTGTCATCCCCAGATGGATTGTTATTAGACCTTTCAACTATGCTGAGCAAAATGTCTTAGTTATCTCAAAATATTTATCGGATGTCTTTGGGGGAATAAGGGGTAGGGGCTGCTTGCCCTTCAGTTGCTTTCGAATTTTAAAAAGGGTACTAGAACTTTAATCTTCAATCGAATGAGCCCTTCCAAAGTTTCTACGACAATTCCTTCCATACGAAGTACACTTAGTTACTTAGGTAGTCAAGTTACTTAGTTATACATAGTTACTTAAGCAGCGCTATTGCGTTGCCTGTGATAGTATTTTGTATTAAAGATTAAATTGGACGTAGAAGACTCTTTAAATTGTATAATGGTTGATATCATAATTGCTCTCTAAATGAAAAATAAATTGATAATCCTAAGCATAAATGTACTCCTTTTCGGTAATATTGTTCTTAGCTCAATGTATTTTCTAGTGTATGTTGTAAAAATATGAAGAAAAGAGCCATTGTTGCAACGACTTGAAAATTTCTTCTAAAAAATAATCACATTTTCTAAGACAAAACATTTTTCATCGCAGTTTAAGTGAGAATTTATACATTTAACAAATCCATTTATGTCACCTGTTTGGGTGAGTCCCTTTCTTTTGTGGTAAGTCCCTAGACTCTTCACTTTTTGTATTTAGTCATATGTTTTAATGTTTGCAATCGTTCTCTGACATCACAACACCAGAGAATAACATTAATGATGCTGATCAATGAGTTACAAAAGAAATAGAGGTTAATACATCTTTAAATCAATAAGAGAGAGACTTGCGATATTCTTGCCAAACCGTTTTTTTTTTCTTTATTTTTTTTTTTTGTAATTTGAGGAAGAGTTTCTCATGACAAAAAGCTGGGCTTTTGTTGGTATATATGTAAGTAAGTAAGTATTTATTCGTAAGTAAACCAAGCAAGGTATTTCACACTATATGCTAAACTAAAACTATATGACATAAAAAAAAACCACTAATCTAATATTAATGTCACAAATGAAGAAAAATTATTACACAACCAATGATCACCAACTACGAAATTTCGAATCTCCCAGTTCTTTAAAAAAAAACAATAACAAGGTTTCTAACATCCTTATTACTCACTACCAAATTCAAACTAAAAGGAAAGCTAAGACCGAGTTCAGATAGGCACAAAGACAAAAACATTCTCTGGATATAATATAAAGGACAATCAAATAAAAGATGGCTGCAAGTTTCAAGAATTTTGCAGCAATGGCACAAGCTAGAAGGAACTTTACCAATTCTATGGAGGCCGGTAATAAATTGTGTAAACTGGTATCTTGGCTCAAAAGAAGAAGCAGCAATTAAATCATTTGGACTTGAAAAGAAACAGCTTGGCCAATAGCTAATTGAATTTTGAAAATCCCTATACCACATTTCATATAACTTAGATTTGAGTAACTGACGGTTTAAAATAAAGTTATTATCAAAAATACTTGGTCCAAACAATTCAGAAAGAACTTCATCTGTAAAAATACTATGAAGAGATGATCTTTGAGCTAAAGGGAAAGAAGGTGGAGTAAACATTGGCGAATTTTGAGGGCGGCCTTTGCGAGCATACCTTAATGCAGTCAGTTCACAAACTCTAATATGAATAGGTAACAGACCAGAAATGGCTGTTATTACTTCTGACTGTGCACTTCGAAACGATTTGGAGATTGTCAACATCGAAATTCTTTGAGCTGATTTTATTTTTCTCAGAATATGTTTTTTCTTAAGAGCATCTATCCAAACTGGAACAGCATATAAAATTGTACTTTCTACAACCGACTTGTACAATTTCCTCAATGCAAAAGGTTTTAGGCCCCATGTTGTTTTTGCCGCGCATAAAAGACGAGTTGAATATTGTTTAGCTGAATTAATTCTACTAACAACATTGTCTGTCCACAATAATTTTCTATCCAAAATAACGCCCAAATATTTAACTTTTTCCTTCACTTCAATAATATCACCACCGAATTTCAGAGTAATTTTTGGAACTTTATGCTTATTTGTAAACAAAACAGCTTCAGTTTTGTTTTTATCAAATTCAAGTTTATTTTTAGCAGCCCACTCCTCAAAATTTGTAAACACTTTCTGAGCTATTTCTTCCAGTTGACCAGTGCTTTCTGAACTTATTATCATACAAATATCATCTGCGTAAGCTTGTATAATACAATTTTTGTCAATTGTCTCATTCAAAAAATCATTTATATTAATTAACCATAAAAATGGAGATAAAATTCCGCCCTGAGGACATGATTTTACCAGAGCCCTTGAAACTACATTTTGGTATTTAACTACACGGTCATTAAAATAATTATGAACTAATTTTATTAAACTTCCCGGACATTCTTTTTCTATCAATTTTCTAATTATTCCTGGATGCCAAGCGTTATCAAAAGCCCCTTTAATGTCGAAAAAATACATAAAGTAAATTTCTTCTTTAAATTATTATTTTCAACAGCAGTGACAACATTATCTACTGCATCAACTGTACTTTTCCCCTTACTAAATCCAAACTGCAAAGTAGAAATCCAATTCTTTTCAGAACTTAAATTATTCAGTTTATGCATTATTACTTTTTCAAATACTTTACCTAAATTCGAAAGTAAACTGATAGGGCGATAAGAACGGGGACTCCCTTCATTTTTCTTTCCTTTTTTCAAAATAATTATCACATTATTAATAACACAAATTTAAACATGCATTTATGATTTTTAGAAAAGACGGTGTTATCGCATTAATATTTTTTTTCAAAACAAGATTTAAGATTCCATCTGGACCTGGAGCTTTCATTGGTTTCAAAGAATCAATAGCATCTTTTAAAGTATCAGCATTAATCTCATCTACTCCAGAAGTAACATTTTGAACAAAATTTTGAACTTGTTGTCTCACATCAGAATGGAACATATTATCATTAACACTATCATCTTTTTGGAACCACTTTGTCCAAAAGTTCATCACCTGCTTCGTTCAGCGATGAAGTTCTGCTACCATCATCTTTTAACACATGCACAGACTGGATACATCCGCCATCTGACCGACATATCTTGTGAATAGTTTGCCATGGATCGAAGCTAGCTCTTTCTTCAAAAACTTTTTCCAATCTTCTCTCTTAGCTCTTACAATTTCATATTTATAATCTTTAAGGGAATTTTTCATATTTACTTCACTTTCTAAATCATCTAAAATTTTATAAATTCTCAAATTCCTTCTACAAATGTGCCTTAATCTTGTCAATTCCGGATTCCACCACCTAGCATACTTTTTTGATCTTTTACTACCAAAAACTGGGGTCGAATCAGCAGTGGCATCAGAAAACAGCTTTCTAAAACTTTCAACAGCCACATCTATCTCTTGTACAGACGACACAGGAAGCGAATACACATCATCTATTCTACTAAGTAAAACTGAACTAAATATTCCCCAATCTGTTTTACTATAATCATACTTTTGAGGGAAAGTTTCTACACCTTGCACAACATCTAACACTATTACAAAAGAAATATAAAAATGATCTGACAATGACGGGGAATCCGAAAGAACCGTCCATTCCTTAGCAAACTGAACTAGATTAGAACCTACAGCTGTGACATCAGGGCTAGAAGAGCCGACGTAATACGTCGGCACATCTGGGTCATTTATAACAACTAAATTCTTATTAGCAAAATAATCTTCTAATTCTTTTCCTCTTCGATCACTATTGCAACTTGTCATTCAAATCGGGCTTTTAGCATTAAAGTCACCACCAACAACATGATTACTATAATTGCTTAACCCATCAGTCACAGCTAATACATCAGATACTGACTGAATTGACGGGGGACAATATATTGACAAAACAACAACTTTATGACTTGGCAAATAAATAGACACAGTTACACATTCATTAGACGAATCATCATAATTAATATCTGCACGATAACATTTTTAATTAAAACAGCTGCACTAAAAAACCTTCTATCGTAATCAATTTTTGAGAAACAGCCGTATTCTCTTGGAATACACGAAAGCTTTCCGAACTTATTAACATAGGGTTCCTGCAGCAGAACAACAACTGGCTTTCTTTCTGCAAGGGTTTGTTGTAACTGCACCATTGCATGGAAAGAATGCTGCAAGTTAATGTGGATGAAAGACAATGATTTATTCACATCATTTACACTGCCTGATTGCAACATTATTGACCCTCGACATACAGAATCCTGTCTTTCAGTTTTGCTATAATCTTTTGTGCCGTTGGACACTTTTTAATTTCGTACGACGCATGCGGGTTTCCAATGGTCTTGCTATGGTGACAAGCACGGCACGATGGGCGATCAGAAAATGATTTTGGGCAATCAAATGAATGGTTACCCATGCAAAAAGAGCAGCACTGCGTGCCTCTGCACTCAGTTGCTCGGTGGCCATAAAGGCAGCAATTTGAACACTTTATTAGGAACACATAGTCTTCACAGCGCTTCAACAAGAAGCCAAGTTTCACGTGACCACTTAACAGGATGGACTTGCGGAGTTTTGGGCTAACTTCAAGTACGACATTAGCACGGTTTCTATCTTTCCATAACACTGTGACAACTTTCAGTAGCTCACCATGATCAACCATGTCTTTTACATCATTGTTGCTTCGCAAGAACTCTGTGCGGAACGAATCGGCATCTTCACACTTCGTGACGTCGTATACGATTATTCTCGGCATCTTTTTCTTCACTTGCACAGCTTTATATTTTGTAACCTCTACTTTCTTGTTAAATGCAGAAATTGCCTCTTCTGCATCGGACTCGGAACCCAGTTCAAATATAATTTTTCCATTCTTCGCAGGTACTGTCTTTTTCACAGCAAAATTTTTACTGTCTTTGTCGATAGCCTGGTAAAAACTTTTGGTCAGCTTTTGTAAATCATTTCGGCCCAGACGTTTATCACTATTTTTGTCATATTCTACGGGTTTAAGAATGACCGAATAAACGTTTTGGCCACGTACGGCAGATGCAAACGAACGGGATGAGGTCACAGTCGGCTGTGCAACCCCAAGCATAGAAATGGGTGTTTTATTTAGGTCTCCAATACGTTCTTGCAGTTTCACAATTGTTTGCAGGTGGCGATTCTCTTTACGAAGTAGTTCTGAGTTCTCTTCTATAACATTCTGATGTAGAACGAGGATCCGGTCGCATATTTCTTTGACATTGTCCTTCCCGCCAGGGACTTTTTTTACATTTCCGAAAACTTCTTTCAGCAGAACTAATAGCATAGAGACACTTTTTTGTTTTCCGATGGGACAAAGAATTTCGTCATCATTTTGATTAGCCGCATCAATGCCCGAAGCCATTGCCACTGTCACTTGGGCGAAAGTGAGAGTCAAACCCGGTTATCAGTAACCATGTTCATTTCTCGGATCTCCAATATTCATAAGATTGTTTATTTTTAATTTTTTTGATTTGTACACAGATTAGTCTGAATAATGTGACAGATCTTTAGCTGTCCCGTTCTGCACTTAATTGTCTACAGTGTGATGTGATTCTTAACACTATTCACTGCTGAATAATCAAGATACGCATTTTCTCGCAAATCCCATCACAAAAGAGGTCTTCACACCTTGAAAGCTAAACTGAGACTCTGGGTGGAGCATAGGTCAACAGAGATTTAATTGAATGTATCTTAGCTAGCTATAGTTCTTCACGGTTCAACGTCTAAATGAACGCCATCTATAATAGCTGAAATTAGTAAGAATCTAATAGTATATATATATATATATATATATATATATGTATATATAGAGCGCAACTTTATGCCCCAATCCAGAAAAAAATGAAACCTCAAACCAGGGCCGTATCCAGGATTTTTTTCGGGGGGGGGGGGGTTGTTATACACAAAGATTTTTTTTCGGGGGGGGGGATACAAAAAACCCTAAATATATATATATATATATATATATATATATATATATATATATATATATATATATACTAGCTGTTGGGGTGGCGCTTCGCGCCCCCCCCCCAAGCCCCCCCGCGCGCGTAAGTCGTTACGCGCCATTGTAGTTGTGTCCCTGTGTCCCACCTGTGAAATAGAGATAGATATATATATATATATATATATATATATATATATATATATATATATATATATATATATATATATATATACATATGTTTTTAACTACGTAAAACACGCGAATATACAACATTCTTCGCTGTCCCATTGTCTATGCATATAAATAGATTGTCAGGTTTACTGACTCTTGAACATGCAACATATAATTGTCCATGGGAAAAACAATCCGTATTCAGATCTATGCCTCATTATTCTAATGATGTGTCGTCATTTATATTCTCTGTGTCCCGGTCGTCATTTGTGTCCCGGTGTCCCAGTTTGTAATTTCTCTTTGAGTGTCCCGGTCGTCATTTGTGTCCCGGTCTGCAATTTCTGTTCGAACAATCCCTGTGTCTCGGTCGTCATTTATATATCCCGCCTGTGCCCCCGGCGTCCCCGTTGTAGTTGTGTCCCGGTCGTCATTTATATTCCCTGTTTCCTGGTCGTGATTTGTGTCCGGGTGTCCCAGTCATTAATTTCTCTTTGAGGTTCCCGGTCGTCATTTATATTCCCTGTGTCCCGGTCGTCATTTGTGTCCCGGTATGTAATTTCATCAGTTGACAAACATGACGTCAGTCGACAAACAACTTCATGACGCATACAGCTCAATCCTTAAAATGACGTCAGTCGACAAACATGACGTCAGTCGACACACAAACATGACGTCAATCGACACACACACACACAGACAACTTATTTTTATATTAATAGATATATATATATATATATATATATATATATATATATATATATATATATATATATATATATATATATATATATATATATACGTATATGTATATTATTCTGATAAGAAAGGTATCAAATGTATATAATTTTTGGTAACGTATGTAATGTATGCAATTTCTCTTACAGTTGGTTCCTGGTGGTGATATGCCAGAATGAAGATATCATAAATTTTTGTGTTTATATTTGATAAAACTTTTAAAAATAAAAATTGTATACAACTGCCTGTTTAACTATTATGGATATTCTACTCGGCAAAAAGTTCGACTTTCCTTTACGCGGCAAAAGCGATAAACCACACGACAATAAATTGGCGTTTTTTTTTTTTTATTTATTTAGTAATGCTTCTGTATTAAAATGGTTTTAAATTCGGATAGTAATTGTATAACCAGTAACTGGTACATATACTGGTTATATTGTATAACTAGTAACTGGTCTTCAATGCATTACGCGAAAGTGGTTCCGGAATCTTCACAGGAGGCAATATCTTGAAATGTAACCTGAAAAATAAAGGAAATACCTTCATCTTCCGACATAAAATACCGCAAGGTGGGGTAGAAGAGGCTGGACATGTGGTTGTGCCACTGAAAGAAGACAATAAATTATAGGTGATCCAAAACAACTGCGTAAGGCAAGAATACTGCTGCAGGATTGTCAACCATCAACGTTTAAAGAAGCTAAGTAAAGGGGTAATGGATAAAATCTGGGTTACATTGAAATTCCTGGTTTTGCGATTTTAATTGCATCAACAAACCTGGATTCAATGGAATTGAACCAAAATAGGTGTCTTATTTATCTTGATTATACTAAACATTAAAAAAACAAAACAAAAACAAGTGTTGCATACGGGATCTTTTTTTTGTAGATGTCCATTAAAGTTGGGGGGAAAGCTTAATGGTACGTTTATTGGTATCAACAAGCTTAAAAAAAAACAATCCGTAACAAGTGTGGACAGCGCCATACATCTAGAGGACACATGTAAGTATGAGTAATTATATTAGAGTAAAAAAAACTCTAATATAAAGTAACAGGCGTTTGAAATCTACAAGTGGGTTAGACCCTTAAACATTGTAGTATTTTGCGTCACCATTTTCGTATTTTTCAAGGAAAGCTTGCTGAACAATTTAGTTATTAGGGCAGTAAACCCCTCCCTCTCTCTGCGCAGGTAAACGTACGAAATTCTTCTTTTCCAACGGCACTAAGATCCCCAGAACCTCGACCCTACCTATTCGAGCGCAACTTTATGCCCCAATCCGGAAATAAATGAAACCTCAAACCAGGGCCGTATCCAGGATTTTTTTTTTCGGGGGTGTTTTACGAAAGGATTTTTTTTCGGGGATTGTTTTACACAAAGATTTTTTTTCGGCGGGGGGAGGGGGTACAAAAAACCCTCAAAACGCAAAAAAAATTTGTTTATATTCATTTTTGTTACGTTCTTAACATTCAGATAAACATTTTTTTGGGGGGGGGGAACCCCTACCCAACCCCCCTCCTGGATACGGCCTTTTCTCAAATGAATCGACTCAGTGAAATGAGTTATAACAGTAATTATCCAAACTAACCGCTTATTTTGTACAGACTGCATACATCTTTAGGGACAAGTGCTCCACTATGTAAAATTATGATTGCGGAAGCGAAGGGGCTATATTAATAGCTTTTCAATAGTGTTGAATGGCAGGGGAAGGGGAGGGAGCGATCAGATTTGGGGGATAGAAAAATTGTGTTCGACCTGTTGAAATTTTTCAAGAAACCCCTATGGGAATAATAAATACATCAATGGTGAAGTAGCAGGAATTTGCCGCCAAAGTACAAAAAAAAAATGAAGAAAAACAATTGCTCGCCACAAAATGGGCCCGAAAGTGCTAAAAAACAATTTTTCGTCTTATTGACTCGAAACTGTCAGGGATCGTTCCCAGGGCCAAGAAGAACTCATTTCTTTGCAGGAAGGAGAAAAACTTTAGGGGGTAGAAAAATAGGTCGAAAACTTGTCATTTCTGATTGGTTTGAAACCTTTATCCAAAAGCTCCTGGTCCAAGGGCATCCTAAGGAAAAAAATGAAATGACACATTTCTGACAAGGCTTTTCGGTATATTTTTCAATACAAAAAAACTAACGCAAATTTCAAAATTGTAATTTGGTTGGTAGATAAAACTGAAACTTTTACTTAGCTTAGCTTTAATTTTCTTAGCGTAGCTTTCAAGTGATATAATTGTTTCTTTCGTTGAAACCTGATAACTGCATGTCGGCTGAAAAATACTACATGGCACCAGAAACTTGCAGTAATCGTAACCTTTAAGCCTCCTTCTAAGCAAAAAAAAAATGCCCATAAAAAACAACATGGCTATCCACAGTTGTAATTTATAGTCATAAATTTACGGTTACCGAGAATCTAATTGCATTGGTTTCAGTTTATTAATTGCAACAGCCGGCTGATTTTTAAAATGATATAAATTGTACACCTTCTCCTTTTAACGTGGCAAAGCTGAGATCTATGATGGTTGTAATCGAAAAATCAATCTGTATTCTTAAAAAATAATATATATATATATATATATATATATATATATATATATATATATATATATATATATATATATATATATATATATATATATATATATATATATATATATATATATTGGGAGGGAATAAAAAAGATATTGCAGCAGTTTAATAACGCGTTCTTTATTTATAAATTAGACGGAAGGCCCTGTTTTGGCACCCTACTGTAGTGGCCCACGGGGCGGTTACATACCAGGTATATCTACTATCGCCCCTGCATACAACACTTACATTGGATAAAGCAAAAATCCTTGGAAACATTTTAGCAGTTCTAATTTATATTTTAAAGAAATAAATATGGCACATTTATAAAAATTCAACGCAAAAACTAAAAGTGACAAAAATCTACATAAATAAGCCAAACTCAACAGGAAAAAATTAATTAGGTGAACACGGAATGTAAGAAATCAAAACAAAAACAGTTATACAATATAAATATCAACATTTAAAATTTGAATAGAGACAAACTACTTTCGATTAGAACTAGATACTCTTCAGGTTTCACAGGAATTCCTTAATAGCTGGTGACATGTCTGACACACACGGACTGGACGTCGAATCCGTAGTCGCGTTATTTCTGACTCGAAGCGACTGCACCTGTAAAGCAATGTAAACTAAGAATGATTTGATCCATACGCGCAAGCCCTCTTACACAATTAAAATAAAGCTTAAAAATTACATTGCCTAACATTAAAAGAAGAGTATAAGGTAAATTGATAAAAAGGTCGATAATTAGGCAAGTAAGTAAAGAAAAAAGGAGAATAAAATGCTGCCAACAACACACAGCAGCACCAAGCCGCCTGAGGCCAACAGTGCTACGCACGTTCCTCCTCCATCCCAGTCTATTCAAAGCCTCTATTCTTATACCATCCCAAGAAGTTCCCGTTTCCCTTAAATCTTTTCTTACGACATCCTCCCACCCCATTTGCGGACGGCTTTTCGTTTGGCTGACAAGAACAAAACCGGTAATATAATTCTTGGATTATTTCTTCATTTGATAAAAGATTCCAGCCTGCCTGCAATTTCGAATTTTTTTTTCATTTATTCAGGTTCCAAATTCTTGTAACTATTAGTATTAAGGCTTTGCGCCAACTGGTAACAATTGAATCTTATTCTCCAATTAGCAGAACTTGCAATTAATTTTTTTTCGCACGACAACTACCAATTATATCACAATCGTTGCTATTTGCCACGAATGACTACAGAAACGGCTACTTCGTACATTTGGGGAAGTTCTTTTATCTATGAAATATTATTTTGAAACCTCTACAGTTCAACATATCATTTTAAGGAACATTGTACACCCCACCCTCAGCTATGTCAATGCTTGCGAACGTAATACCCGAATATTTAACAATAATTTGACAAGTTTTGAATAACACTACTTTTTTATTTATATATGAAGAGCTACATTGATGAAATTCCTATATGTTATGTACTGAGAATATACTCAATACTCTATGTATTGAATATATGTATTGTATAGAATATCCTCAATATACCTAATATAACAAATATACACTAGCACATTGCGAATAATGTCTTGAGAACGCAAGCACTGATAACGAATGATTATATAATTGATATTATATTAATAAGTAACGTTAATCAATAATGTTAATTGATGTTAACATTATATCAATAATTAATGTTTATCATCGAAAGACTGCATACCTGGAGCAAAAAACGTGGCCACAATTTCGACAATGATGCTTCCTTTCTGTCAAAGTGAAACGAGTGCTACAACTTCGGCAGGATTCGGCTACTTCATCTTTGAGCCAATAATCTGCCATTGACTTCCCTGGTAGGTCAGCAACAGACCAAGAGTAAATACGACCACGAGCATCTCCCACATAAACACTACGGTGATCCCTATAAAAGTGGTAACTGTTTAAATATAATTTGAACAAAGCAGATCACCAACTTTGGCAACGTTCTGTCAAAGACTTCAAGTTTTAACATCCCTGTGAGCAATTCACTAATTTAATGCAAATAATTTGTTTTCAACAAAACATTCCAAAAATCCAGGCTTGCATAAATAAAGAAGGGATATTGCCCGGTCTCCTCTCTCTTAAAGTACCAAGGACAGGGAAACTAATCTAATTTTTTGATTGGTTAAATGGAGGCTTACACAATCGTACATACTACTACTACTACAACTAACAGTTCACCGCAGCACCAAGCCGTATGAGGCCAACAACCACTCAGAAATAAAAATATCGCGAATTCAATTTTTAATGGAAAAAAATTCATATGCAGCTATGCAGTCTTTGGAAATAGCGAACACAAAATAAAAAGAAGAAGAAAATAAAAGCAGGTGAAAAATCAGCAACAACCCCCCCCCCCCCCCTCCAAAAAAAACAGCTAAAAATACATGGCACCAAACAGCTTAAGAAAATGTAGCTTTCCTTTGACGTTATAGTTGTCCTTGGGAATCAACAGAATGATAATGTTTGAAATTTTCCGGGCGAAAAGCATTGTCAAATTTGACTAATTGATTTGTTGGCTGGTTCAATGTGGCAACACTGGCTAAAATGTGGTACTGCCCTAAAAAATATAGTTTTGAAAGAACCAAAAGAGAGATCTTGGAAAATCGCGGTTTTCAGGTAGGAATAAATCTAAGATGGGTCCAAGTGGCTAAAAATGCTCTGATTTTGATCTTAGTATTTTGAGAATAAATCCTGTGTGCACCAATGTTAAACATGTCTAACTACAAATCAATTGTGCAAGCATTTTGGATCTACTACACTTTAAACTGCTTTAGGTTTGACACACATTGTAATTATACATAAAAAGGTCATCTTGCACGTTTTGGAGACCACTGACGGTAAGGAAAAAAGGTAGAACATGTGTTCTAATTCAGACTAATTATCTAAGATTTTCTCTTTTTCTTACCTATCTTTTTTTCTTTTCTGATTGGCTACTGGTTTACAAAAGGACCTCATAAAACGAAGAGTATAACAAATTAGAAACACATTAACAACTGGAACTTCATAGGAGGGGGGGGAGGGGGAAATTTTGAACTAATTGGGATGGAGGAGGTTACAGGCGAATTGGTACTGTAGTGAGTTGTTAATAACAATAGCATTTGTTTTTCGAACATTTCCTGTCATCTTAACATAATTTATCATTCTATACTTTCCCAATTGCCATTCAACATTACAAAAACCTTAAGAGTAAGTTCCATATATTTAGATTTGACCCTTGAGTAACGTTGAAATTTACGAAACCAACATTAATTGTGTCGGTGTTAGCTCTAAAAATATACTGACTGAACAATCATAGACACGTGTAGATACATATCAATGCAAGGAATGCATTTTATCTACACCTGTATTGGGCTCTAAATAGAAAATAGAGAAAGTAAGTGTAGCAAACTATTAATAGTTCCAGCAGGAATAAGCACTACTGTTAAACGTAGATGCTGATTTAAGGCATGGAAACATGTTGCCAATTTTACCTTAAGAAATTCCAACACTATTCTACTCTCTAACTGTTAGCTAATATGTTGGTATTTGTTCATCAGTGGGTATATGTGTATTTGAGCCCAAAAATTACGTTTGACTTATTTTGTTCCTTGATAAAGCTTGTTGAAAGCTTCTCCCTGCAAGTTTAATTGCCAAGGTATCAATCCAGATTTTATATCTTGAGAAGCAATAAACATCTGAAGGGTTGAGAATGGCTGAAAACAGGCTCTAAAATCGAAACAATTGGGAGCGGGGAATTCATCAGCCCCCCTCCCAAAAAGGATGAATTATAAAAAAGGAAAGGATCATAATGGTCTCCAAGCGAGAAATCCAACGAGAGGATTATTTCAAAATGATTTACCAACCCAGGAGCTTACACAGGATTTTTTTTCCTTTGGGAAGGGCGGAAGGGGGGGAGGTGCGAAACACAAATCACTCCCACATATATGGAAATTAAAGTTGACCACTTCAAGCTCTTGAGAGATTTTGTTAAGAGATCGTCCTTTTTGTAACATTCTCGATAGGTCTACCTCAAATGAAATCCCGGAGAAGCTAAGGTTCTGTCTCTTGAATCTTCTGAATTAATTTTGTTACGATTACACGGTCTGTCCAGTTGTCCATAGACCCAAAGACTTAGTGCAAGCTTTCCTTTCCCTAGAAGTGCATCTTTCAGAGATAGAAAAATGATATGATGCATGGATGGTCAAATTCGACCCATCTAAGGCTAAAGAGCCATCTGTCATCCAACCAGAGATTACTCGTTGACGCCCCGAATTCAACTATAAAGGTGTAGCTATCAATAAAGTTGATCAGCCACATCTTTTGGGAATGCATTTCTCGTCAGACCTATCATCAGACTTGAAGTGCACGAAAGAACTAGAGATTGATTTTTTGTTCTAAGAATGCATAGCCTTCATAATTGATCATTTCCCTCTAAAAGTCATGCGTTAAGCCTACCACAAAATTTGGATGCCATACCATTGCAGGGGCTCCTAAAATCTGCTGGTACCTCTTGCTTGGATAAAATCTTCAGCGCATCCGAAACAGTGTTTTAAGGATGATCAAGGGTATCAATCAGTATCTAAGTGAGAGATTTAATGTGGCGTCAATGAATGTTTTCCACAAGTATATCACCTAGCACCATCTGTTGGCTTTAGACTATGCGGCAGAGACGCTTGGACTACCAACAAGAACAGACCCCGTTCTGAGTACGTAAGGACAGCCTTCATAGACATTGCACTTCCACTTGGAAAGTTCTCTCGCGGAGCATCACCCCTGAAAACCCGTCTCTCGATTCCTTTAAAAAAAATACAGCATATGCAATCCTTAGTTTGATACGGGACGGTACCATGAAAGATGTAATAGAAAAGTTATTTGTCATAAAAAGAAAAGGCATCTGTTTTCTTACTCCTTAAATAAAGGAAGAACAGTAACTACGAAACATGTTTAAGCATTAACTGGGCCGAGTAGAATAGACAAAAGCAAAAACAGAGCTGTAAAAAAGAAAAAAAAATTATGGACCTCGAAACTTGAAGAGCGGTAATAGAAGCAGGATACGCATTATCGGGCCGATCAAAAGCAGTGTGCATTGTTAGCTTGCTCGAGAATACCAACTGTCTTTGCCATTTGAAACCTGAAAAAAGGCAACGTACAATAAATCCAATTTATACTGCAAAAAGTTGACAAACTTGGTGTTGTTAAAAAGGTAAAAGTCCATTTTCAAGATATACATTTTTTATATATTATTTTTGCGACAAGATCCAAAAAGCTTACGATTTCTGTAAAAAAAAAATAATCCAAAAACTCTATTTCTTTTCCGCTTAACAAAAGGCACGAAGTGACTATTAAGGGTTAAGAACATTATTAATCAGCTAATAGTTCCTATAGCTGTACTCTGTAACAAAATATGCCCGCTGGCTAGCACCGGTACGCGCACTTTCCTGCTGTTTAATTTGTATTCCGATATACTGCTAAGCCATTATATTTAAAACGATTGTTGCTTGCACCGGGCTTGGAATCATCGCTTATGAACTGACCATTCATCTAATTTGCGAGTCAGTCCAATTGTATGAGCCAGGCAGTTTTAAATAAAAAGCTGGCATTCCTAACACTTTCAACTTTCAATCTTGCAAAACTACTAAATAACTGCACGTATTTTTCGAAAACTAAAAAAAAAAAAAAAAAAAAAGCGCTGACATATTTTGTGGTCATGTTTATGTTTGGGAATCAAACGGCTAAACTGTGATTCACACCGCTAAAGATTGCCAGTTTATATTCAGTACAGAGAAGGATAAGAACCAAAAAGACTTTTGTTCACGGCTTGTATATTTTGTTCACGTTTTTTTTTCCCGGCTTATAGACAAAACAGACTGACTATTTATTTTCTCAAACGGACAAAGGAAAAAGTTAGTGTTAAACAAAAAGGCATCAGTAGTTTTCATAAGAAGTTTTCATAAGTCTTTTTCATAAGACTAGGATTGGAAAAACGTAACCCTTACTGTCTTACACCACGATGGTCCTCATTTATATATATATATATATATATATATATATATATATATATATATATATATATATATATATATATATATATATACATAGCTAAAAAAAGAGCTAAGTTCATGCAATTCTTCTTTTAACTGACACAGGGACTAATACATATAGCATACAATATAGAATAAGGAACATAAAAGCCCTCAGATAATAATAAGACCTCAGATGAAAGCCGCTCGCCTCTTAAAGGAAAAGTTTACTCGAAGAAATGGGTTTCTGGAGGTCCTCAATACAACATGAGTTTTTCCATTCCGGTTTCCCCAATCCCGTAAGGGCATATCAAAGACTCTATTCTCAGCGAGAATTGTGACTAGATCTCCCTTCTTTGGAGAATTGGGCAGGCAGGAAGGATCAGAATGTTAAGGTCATTAAAACCTTCTGGCTCCAGTAAGGAGGTAAAAGTTTCCATAGATAAAAACTTTCGGATTGAAGATTTTTTGGAAGCCACAGGATCAGCCTAAAGACTGGTTTTAGGAGGTTACCTAATATCCTAGATCTTAGCCTCCTCAATTTCTTTATTAAGGCTACCTCAAAGACGGAATAAATACAGGTATTCATAAAACCATTTTAAGAAATTCGTAACGGAAAGCATACTTATTCTTCAGTCAGTTCATAAGAAAATCATGTATAGATTTGCTCTGCACCTAAAAAAATGAGCACAAAACTAATTAGAGTAATTGTGACTGAACAAAAGTCAAAACATTCTCAACTTTTGTTTGGTGATTTAACGATAATGAACTGACTCGACTAAAGTCCCAACAATCCTCGATGGTTGTTTTAGGGGCACTTCTTTTGTCAGTCTACTGATGTAACTATTATATGAACTTCTACATTTTGCCAGACAGAGAAAGTATGACATGTTCAGCGACGACAAATTGTCTTTCCATCTTTTTGGGGGCATTCTCTTGGGCTAAATTCATGTACACGGCTTTCATAGGCTATCTTCACGAGGCGAGTGCTTTCCATAAGCTTGATGTATCCTAGCCCTCTAAGTCGTTGCAGGTTTATTCTGTCGAAGATTCTATGTTTAACCTTGAAACTTTGGAGCAGTTCGGTGTTGGATATTCTATCATGGTAAGTGATCACAGTAATACACTTTAGTGATTTTATTTCAGAGGCAGCAAGACGAACCTGATCCTGATCATCTGTTATAACAATCCAAGTTTCACAGGCATAACTGGTGATGGAATAATCAGCGAGTTGAATAGCATTACTTTAAGCATTGTTGATAAACTCTTCATCAGAGTTTGAAAAACTGCAGTTCGCAAGTACTAGGAATGTCTTGATGTCTCTGGAATGGTTAATGTCAGAATTGAGCAAGCTACCACAAGATAGGTAAATTCCTCGACTTACTTTATATTATCGCCTCCAAGGGGGAAAGTGGGATTTTCTGGGGATTCAGGTTTACGCGAGTAGCGTATAGATTTCGCTTTCGAGGCATTAATGGTAATCCCAAAAGATTGGTAGTCGTGTGAGCGATGTTGGCCTGGGATTGAAGATCACGGAGAGAGTCAAGTCTATATAATTGGCGTAAGCTAGTTTGCCTGTCATTGCTCCTGCTATGAGGGCACCCGACTACCTACCCACGAGTGAAAGGACTGTAGTTAAAAAGAAATTAAAGAGCTACGGTGACAGCAGGCAGCCATGCAGAAAACTAGTCGAGTTTTCACAGCTTTAGGTGAACCCTTCTCCAGTCATAATGGGTCTCCTGGACTCTGAGTATATGTCTAAAATTAAGGAAACCAAGTTGGGTGGGATTCCAAAGTGAAAGAGAATGTGTGACATACCTTCTCTCCATATTAGGTTGAACGCCTCTTTGAAGTCTATGAAGAATTGGTAGATATTGAGGTCACGTTCTAGATATTTTTCCGTGATTTCACGAAAGGTAGATATCTCATCAAGCGTCAACCTATTTGACGGGAAATTCCCCTGATATTCTGGGATGACCGCTGAGCATATTGCTCAGGTGCGTTCAAGAATGACTCTTGTCAGAATTTTAGCGGCATGTCTGCTAAGAGTAAATCGTTGATGTTTATCGCAAACTGCTTTTGAAGCTTTCTAATTAAGAGGGGCTATCGCGGCTTCACATGGTGATGAGAAGTAGCCTAATTCCAAGAAAACTGTGGTAATCTTGTGATACAGGTCAGCGAGGGGTACGCAGCTGACTTTCGGAAGTTCCGTCTGTAATTTATTGACTATATAATTATATAGTTGACTATATAACGTTCATTTATTGACTATATAATTAAGATACATGAATTTCCTAGTCTACTTTGTTATTCTGCTCACTATTTAAAAGAAACGGGATTTCTCTGTTCTTTCCGTTTTGATTTGATTCGGAGGCTAAGACGGCGATACTGCTTTTTTCATTTAGATACAATAATTTAAGAATTATATTATTGTTCTAAAACTAAAAGGAATAAATCACATAAATTTTATTTTTTTTTCTTAAAACATACTATTCTTTCAAGTTCTTAGTGGTTGCACTGTTTGGCACAAATAAGGGAGTTTCATATGGATGAAACCTTGGCTAAATTTCGCCAAAAATGTAGTTAAGCACGCAATATTGTTTCAAGCAGAGGATGAAATTCATATTAAAGTAAAAATATAATAGTATTTCACAGCTTCTGATACAGTTTGAATATCCTTCGTAGAAGAAAAGAGCTAGCTCGAACCCGGAAGACACTAACATACCTTCACGTAGAGGATTCCTTGGTTCCTTTTTAAACCCACAATCTGGTTTATGTTGGCCTATTTTATTTTCCGAATTTGGCGCCTGAAGATTTCCAACGACGACAAAGGAATCTCCAAGGCTACTGACACTCCTACTTGACTTCAGGGGCTTTGGTTTGTCCCGCAAATCTTCATCGGAATCATCACTAAAATCACCATGCAACGTCATCATATTACCAACACTTTTGCACAGATTTGCCCTGCGAGTAGGACTTAACTTTCTTTGCCGAATCTGCAAAAATAAAACAAAATCTTAATGCCATTTGGTTTGAACCGTAAGACAAAACCTTGATACTTCATCCGCATGAATGAAATAGGAAATACAGTGATAATCTTAAAACAGCTAGATTTGTAATGTGAGAAAGAAAAAGCAGAAAGAATGAACTAAGCCTGAAATAATACTTTTTAACAGACGAAAACAATTCCCACAGTTCAGAAACTACTTCAGTGTTATAAACGTTTTTTTTAACTTCGTCTGTTTAGCGGATCAAATTCAAAACCATATTTCAAGAAAATCAGAAACCCGTTTACAAGTATAGCTTTCATCATGCACAAAGGGTCTATGGCTTTTTGGTAGTTTAAACGAGAGGTAGATATGGTCTAGGCGTGAAGTTCCGCATGATAGACTTGTCAGCATAATTACAAATTTAAATATTTAGGATGAAAATATGAAAAGATTGACTAAGCTTACCGAAAAGAGTAAAACAATAATATTAAAAGAAACTTTAAAAGCAAACATAAATCTTTTTTTCTTTTTTTTTGCTACCCAGACAAACTTGAAAACTACCCAGAATAACGTTGAAGAAAAAAGCCAAGTACTTCGAAATTCTAGTTTAAAGAAAAAGTTATTAAAAAAAGAAGAAGAATTTATACTAAAATTTGGCATGCAATGAATAAGAAGATTTATTTATTTTTACCTGATCTGACATGTTTTCAGGCAGAGTCTGTCCTTGTTCTTCCTTTACATCAAAGGATCCAGATCGTGAGTTAAGATCCTCGAAGCTATCTTGATCAAAGGTACCATCAATTTGATGATCGTAAACAGATTGATAGAAAACTTCTGCATCAGAGCTTCGGACAGGTTCATCGATAGAGGATTGTCTTTCGAGTTGGCCTTTTCCAAGTTTTTCTCCCCTGAGTTCAATTAATAATTCTTGATTTTCTGCAATAATACTTTGCAGACGTTTATGCAACTCAGAACTTTGATTATCATCATCATCTGAACTTTCCTGATCTGATTCGCCTTTGAGCAGCTCCTGCTTTACGAGACTTTCCTCAACGTTCACCTTTTCCTCAACAGTAGTTACAGAGGGCTCATCAATAGGCACTTGGACATACTCTAAACACCACATACGTACAACACCATCGGTTGATCCTGTTAATACCACATTCCTTGGATCCCACTCTAAGGCCTGAGAAAAAGCGACACATAGTATTTGCTGCATTCTGTCAGCACGACCAACTAGTGTATTAACACTGGCAAGTAATTCACCGTTTACCGACCAAAGAAAGAGCCACGTCCCAGCACAAGTTGCAATATCTCCTGTTAACTCATTAACTGACACAGCTGTGATCGGACCAGGATGAGCACGTAGTTGTCGAATGAAACTGAGACGTGACAGATCCCATATAATGGCACTGCAATCCCGAGAGCCTGATACGATTATTTGATATGACTGTTTTGCAACCAAGCAAGTAACAACATCTGTATGACCGTAAAGGCGCTTTTTCACCTCAAGTGTCTTCCGGCCAAGTTCCCAAACAGTCACGACAGTATCAGAGCCTCCACTAATAATAAGTTTTGGAGTAGGACAGATGCATGCCAAAATATCGCCATACTGTTGGCTTTCACATATAAGAATTGACCTGTCATTTTCATATGTGCTAATTCTTATTGTATGATCAGCATAACCCCAGGATACACATCTGATATTTGAGGGTGGAATAAACGCTTTATTTTCTTCAACTGCCAACAAGGCTCTATCTTGCTGAACTATCTGCCCAACAGGCCGTTTCAATTCTTTAATAGGCTGTAGAGAAGGTCTTAAGGTGTGCAGATGATGAAAAAACAATTTTTCAGCAGCCGCGGATCCCATTGAGAAAACTTGAGAGGATTCAGTTGGAAAACCATTTTTGCCAACTTTCTTGGCCGGGTGTGGCTTTTTAAATAAAGGTTTTGGCGTCTGACCAAAATTGTTTATGAATCCAATAATCGCGTTCCGCTTAAGAGGGTCTTCAATACTGTAGATATCGACATTGCCTTCGTAAAAAAGGTGATGAAAAACGTTGACAGCATCAACAGCTGCTTGTCCTTGTTGTTTAAATCCAAATATTAAATCAATCCATTCATGAAGATGTGCGGAAACGTAGTCACATTCAAGTGCCTAGAATTAAATATAAAGCTTATCAGTTTTCGAATCTTTGTAACTCAAGTATACAATAACAATTTTAATGTCTAGAACTTGAGTCAACTTCTCATTCTTGGGTAAGTTTTTTTTTCTTAAATAACTTAAAAAATTTAAAGAGTCGAATCTCTTTTTCATTATGAGCCTCGAGGAAATCTGTTTTTAAGCTTCTAGCTCGACTAGGTTAGATTTTCGTTAAAATGAAAAACCCAAGAACAATGCTACTGCTATAAAACCTTTATCTGAGCTACTGGCAAATATTTATGTCGAGAACCTTGAAAATTGGGCATTAAATTCTTATTTTTTAAAACACGTCTATTGGGGTCGTTATATAGATGACGTAATTTCACTTTGGAATTATGAGGAAGCTGAACTTCGGGGATTCTTAGATCATCTTAACACTTATGACCGAAACTTGCAGTTCACCCTAGAAGTTGAAATTGAAAATAAACTACTGTTTTTAGATGTGTTAATTATTCGTAATGCTGATAAACTGGATTTTACTATCTATCGAAAGCCAACTATCTATAGATACTATAGATATACTACTACTATCTATCGATAGTACGATATCGATATACTACTATAGACTACTACTATCTATCGAATAGATATCTTCACTTTAATTCAAATCCCCCCCCCCCCCACAAGTTAAAAGAGCAGTTGTAACTTCCCTCATTAATCGTGCCCTGAATATTTATCCGATTCGTATATAAATGCGGAAATAAACTTTATCAGAGATATTCTTTTTGGTAATGGATACCCCATTCCTTTTGTCAATAAAATAATTAACTGTAGAATAAAAAGACATTCTTGTAAAATCGAAGAAGATATTTCACAATGTGAGGCTACTGATAAGCCCTCAAATATTGTCTATCTTCCGTATATCCCAAAAATCAAAACAAAATTAAAAAATATCTGCACAAAAAATAATCTGTACGTAGTTTTTACTAATAATTTTAAAATCATTAATTTCTTAAATTCCGGTAAAGATAAGACCCCAGTTCCTCGCCAAAGAGGGGTCTATCAAATACCCTGTTATTGTGGAAATTACTATGTCGGCAGGACCCATCAGAATCTAGAAAAATGGTTACAAAAGCATAAAAAAGACACAGACAAGGCATTAATTTCAAATAGTTCCAACAACTCCTTTGATTCTGCTTTAGGTTGGCATATATTTAATAATCCGTCCCACACGATACTTTTTGAAAAATCTTCACTCATCAGTAATGATTTGGGGATAAAACAGGTGGTTCGAGAATCAATCGAAATTAATCTCAAAATAAATAATAATATTTCCTTGAACAGGGACTTAGGGGAATATTCACTAAACTCTTTATACTCATATCTAATTAAAAATGATCAAACAAAATATTTTACTAAACCGATTTATAATAGTATTGAGGCATTGAGACATGCTGCCAAAAATGCAAGGATGGCTCTGAGAACTTGCATTTAATCACTTTGTTCTCTTTAGTTTGAAAGAATTTATATTCTCACTTCATTCTTTTTGTCAGTCCTGGTTGAACTTCGTTGAAGTAAGGATGCTAGGGCTGTTTTAAAAAAATATTATTTACTTTTAATTCTCACAAAAAACTGGGCTAAGGACATAACGACTGACTGGCCTCGACTGGTACTGGTTTAACAAAGTTACACGGTGAACTTCTGAGCTTTTGCTAGAAGACACAGACAAGTGATTGCGTCTGGATTTTGAGAAGTCCAAGTCGCTTTATGTTCGTCACCAATTTGGACTAATCAGGATTTGGAACTGGGACAAAACAGAGCTACCAACCAATAAAGAAGCTTCACATGTGTTGCGAATGAAGGAAAAAACGAATCCAACAGTTTCGGTTAAAACAGGCCAGAACATCACCATGTCAGGTTTCATGAGCGCAAGCAGAGAGATGATTTCCCTGGTCTGGAAATTTTTTCAAGTTGAAAGTCCCTGGCATAATATTTCGGGCTGTTCTCCTCGATGTGTTGCCCTTGTGTGGTGAAGACCTTAGAAATCAGCATTTACTCAAAACTGGTCTTCAGAACACAGCTACTTGGTTTGCTAATGCTCACATCATTCTATCCAGGTGTATTTTCAGAGGCTGATTTCCTCCCAGCAACTGTAACTGATCTAAAACAGCTGCGCCTCAAGGAAAAGGCTTATCATAAGCTGAAAGGTCAGTATCCCCAGAAGAATCAGCCACCGTATACTTTCAAATAATGAAAGAGAACGCTATTGAGTCAAGCTCAGGTTTTGAGACGCTGGAAGCAGTGTTACCAAATCCCAAAGCTATTGCTGCACTTCAGTTGAATGGTATTAGAAACCACGACTGGAACAGAATCCTGACCAACTCTCCAAAAATAAAAAAGTTGAAGCACACACTTCGAGTTTTTAGTACAAAAGAAAAAAAACGATACTGAGAGCGGGAGGCCCCATTATCAGGGATGAAAATGATAAAATCAAAAACAAAGGCAGAGAGGTATCATAGCAAGATTGACGAGGATTTTTCTGAGGCAAATAACGACATCGACGAATCACTGCAAAAAAATGAGCCAATAGAACTCAGAACAGATTTCGTTTAGTAGAAGTTTTCTGTATGAAAAGAGTACATTCTGTTATTTTCCATGCCGGGGAAATAGAATAAAGTTAAAATGACTGTTTTATATATAGAACTTGCACTATCCTAAAATTTTAGGAGGATTATCCCAAAAGAAAATTTGCTCTCAGAAGTCTCCCCGAGAATTAACGTTCGTCACTGAATGAACGGTAACATAAAATATAAATCGTTAATCTTTGGAGAGACTAAGAAGAAACCAATTTTCTCTTCGAAAACACAGTAAAATTTAGGGATAATAAAAACACTGGTGTTATACGGTTTTTTTTACGCAGAAGAGGCATAATTGAAAGAAGTAAAGTAAAGCAGTGTTAGCTTGTATACAAAGCGCCTTTATTGAATTAGCAAGATTACTTCAGTCGTAGTAAGAGGCAAAAACATAGTATGAGACCGTCTCTAACGTACATGTGATCATTTTTTTGAAAAAATAAATTTTCCTTCGAACGTACTATTTTAAAGTGGTGAGGGGATGACAACTACAGCGTTTAACCAGTGGCGAAGAAACAAAAACAAAGTGTCTAGCTTTTGACATTATGCAAAACGTAAATCTAGCTTTTGACATTATGGTATTCCTGGCAAATGTTTATGAAAATTTACCTCTCTGTGTACTCGGATGAATTCTCGAGGATCATTTTTTGCCCAGGGAGGTAGTTCAACAGCATCAACTTGAACTCCACTCTGCTTGGTTCCAAGATCAAAATGATTTGTGTTTACAAGGAAATCAGGAAGGTAAAAAAATTCTGGAATCAACTCTTTTACGTCAGCCATATTATGCTTTGCGGCTGAATACCATGCCTCACGAACACTATGAAACATTCTGTCAGCAAGGTCGAAATGGCCACCCTAGAATAAAACAGGTGGTCTTGTTTATAACCACATTTCAATGTGCGAGACAGTAGATTTTTGGAAACAATATTGTTATATCAGCTGATTCATTTAAAACTCATCTTTATTACCCTAGTTAAAGGAGCGATATTTGCCTCATCTTACACTGGAAAATACTGATTATTGTTCATTTTATTTTATCAATGAGGTACTTCACAATTTATTTTTTTTATATTTATTGTTATCCGTTTAGAGTGCAATATTAAGTTCAAACTAACAGTCAAATATGTTCAGAGTAAGACACCAGTTACGGACAAAAAAGTAAATAAAAAATACATTAAAATAAAACTCTATTTTAGATTTAATCAATTTTATATTGAGGGAAGCACCGACGTCGCAATATAGAAAAAAGTTATTAGCTGGTCCAAAAATTACAGATTTAAGATTATGTAGAATTATATTTCATTAGATAGGTTCTTTCATATTTTCTTTACGACAGATAAGCCTGTGCTTAGCATTTTAGTAGTAGTAGTAGTAGTAGTAAAACAATTTTATGAGAAATAAACATTTCTTAATCAATAGCACAACATAAGCGAAGCTTGCGAGGCTGTGCTAAATTCAAAGAAAGAAAAGAGACAATTTGGAGAATAAGAAAATATGGAGAATGAGACCATATATCAAAAAAAAAAAAAAAAAACATAAACAATACACTACCTTGCGTGACCCCAAGACAAAAAAAAATACATATATATTACAAATGAATAACCTATGTAAATTTTATTTTAGTTAATCTGTTTCAAAAGCATACCTACCGAGCAACTCCACACGTAAATCGGACTTAAACTGGCCAAGGCTACCTATTTCCTTGATATCTATACTCAGTTTATTCCAAAGTTTTGAAGCTCTGTAAATAAGTGAAAAAGAAGACCTACTTGAAACTAATCGAGGAACCTCAGTATTACCTCGTATTTGAGTAATGTGGTGGTGAACATCAGACCTCTCACAAAATATTCCTGTAAAACAATCAGGAAGGCTATCACTGTAATACTTATATATAAAAATCAACGTATAAAAATCACGTAATCCAGCTGCAGGCATTATATTTAAATCTATACACAGACCTCAGAGACTTCTGGTTCCCAACACCACAAAAAACTCGGATAGCATTATTCTGGATCACACGGATTGGACGAACTATCGAAGGGAAAGTACCAAGCCAAATCGACGAGCAATACAAAATGTAAGGGTGAATCAGGGAAAAATATAACAATCGTAGAACATTTGGGGGGAAAATATGTTTTAATTTGCGCATGATACCTAAGTTACGTGACAATATTTTCGAAACAGACTTCACATGATCTTTAAATGATAGGGTTTCATCAACATTGATTCCGAGGTATTTGGTGAATCTTGTTCGTTTAATAATTCCCCGCTCCGAAATCATTTCCGTAAACCAAGGGTAAAAATTCGGAGATCGAGAGAAAATAACAAAATTTGACTTATCTATATTCAGGTCAAGGTGGTTTATTTTAAGCCATGCACATATCCTGCTCATTGCTGCATTTATCGTTGACATGAGCAGTTGTTCTGTAGGGGCAACACACACCAAGGTTGTATCATCAGCAAATAAGGGCATAGTAAGCTGGGTCTTACTCGGACCATTGTCAACAAAGTCGTCAATTCTGGGCAGAGCTTTCACAACATGCGGTAGATCATTAATAAAAATTAAAAACAGAGTCGGACCCAGTACGGATCCTTGGGAAGCCCCCAATTAACAACATTTTTACTAGACAAAAATCCTTGTAAATTGACATACTGCTGTCTATTTTGAAGATAACTGCAAAGCAAACCCAATGCAGCACCCCTTAATCCATTAAATTCACATTTTTTTTAATAATATTCGATGGTCAACAGTGTCAAACGCCTTAATTAAGTCCAAAACTTCACCAGCTACCCTAAGCTTTTTATCAAGAGCATCATTAATTATAGTAGTAATAAATGAAATCACCATTTCTGTTGTTCTGCCCTTCCTGAAACCAAACTGATTTGGATGTAGAAGTTTATGAAGCTCCAAATGCTCATAAATTTTAATATTAATACATTTTTCTAAAACTCGTGAAACAACAGGTAATAATGAAATTGGTCTATAATTCCCCAAATCATTCTTGTTACCACCCTTAAACACAGGAGTTATTCTTGCAATTTTAAGACAATTGGGGAACTTCCCTTGCTTAAAACAAGCATTAATAAGGGACGTTAATATATGTGAAATGCTTGGAAACGCGGCTTTTAAAACAAGAAGGTTAATGGAATCACTCCCAGCCGAAGAACTTTTCATCTCAAAGATAATCTTACGAACTTCATCATGAGTGACAGGTCTTAGATACATTGATACATCGACAGAAGTACCCATAAAAGTCTCAAGCGGAGGATCATTATCAGAAGCTACTGTAGTACGAGAAAATCGAGCCCCAACAGTTGCAAAATGTTCCGAAAGGGCATTACAAATTACATCAGGCTCATTCGATTTTAACCCATCACTTGTAGTAACTTCATCAGGCAGAACCGGATCTGTTGAAGGTATAACACTTCTAATAATTTTCCAAGTTTTAGCAGGGTTACCACAAGCATCTTTAAATTTACACTCAAAATAATTTTTCTTTGCGTTTCTGAAAAGTTTATTAAGAGCATTTCTATAATTTTTATAAACTCTTGTGCAAACTGGATCATTTTCATTCCTTATAGAATCCCTATATAACTGGTCTTTCTTATTTATGCACCGCAGAAGACTAGGTGACAACCACGGCTTTTTGGGCATCTTTTTCCTTGACCTTGTCCGATTCATTACACAAGTTTTACTCAAAATAGAGATCAATGTATCATAAAATCTCTGAAAACTTATATTTATATCATCTAGATTTTCAACTTTATTATTCTAATCAACATTAGAGATCTCTTGTTTAAACTTTTCTAAGTTACCCTGGTTGAGCACAGGTAACATACTCATTTTCAGTCTAGGGCCTTACGGCAACATATTAATGAAAAGGCATATAGTGGTCAAAAGTTAAGTTCCGACTTGGAAAGCACCTAAAAGACATCATTTTTTTCATGATTACTTAAAGGCAACAACGATTACATGTTTAAATTAACCCCAATCCCACCAGATGAAATTCTGACGAAACCTCTTATTTCTTAGCAAATTAAATCATATCAAGTGATATCGTTGTTGCAACTTACCTGTAGGTTCAAAAAGTGCTGTGTGAATGGTTCTAATCTGATTAAATATGAGCAGACTATCATCGCAGAGCTATAGTGGGTGCCATAGTGATATGGGGGCGTGTCTAAATGAGGATCTTCCCACTCTCGAAATCTAAATAAACAAGACGAAATGAATAAAAAAAGAGTAAACTTTATGGTTGTAGCTGCAGCTGCAATCCAGTAAAGGACGAACCACGGGCCATGGTACAAAAAAAAAGAAAAAAAAGCGTTCGAAAAGAAAACTAACCAGCGAGAGAAAATTACCTTTTGCCGCTGATTCAGGAATTGTAACTATTATCTCGATTAATCTTAATAGTAAAATGATATCTCGAAAATACATTTAAAAAGTATCATCATACCAAGTAATTTGCTCTGTACAGAAAACAGGCTAATGCGTCTATAATTACCACACTCACTCGGATAACCTTTTTTATACAGGGATTTAACTAGGGTTTTCCAAAAATCGCTAGGTACTTCCCCTTTTTCAAAAATCATATTCATAATCTTCAATATATTATTTATAACTTTACAGCCACCATATTTAAGAAACTCATTGACCACACTATCAGCACCTAGGGCCTTATTATTTTTTGATCCTTTTAGTACTGTCACTAATTTTTCTTCACAAATAAATCTTCCTTCACGTCCAAGGTGTAACAAACTTTTCTGTTTTCCTTTATATTTCCTGTAACTCCCGGTTTAGCACATTCTCCAAATGTTTAATAACAACTCTGTTTAATAATTGCCCACCTCTGTTTAATAACAACTTTTTTAGTTTTATGCAAGGTTTGATGGTGGCACGTTAGGCTAGGTTTGGTTAGGTTTTTAACCCATTTCTGAGATTTATAACCTATTTTAGCCAAACCCAACCTAACTATAACTTTTACCATCAAATATTGCATAAGAATGAAAAAGATGATTCGTAAAGCTAATTGAATCTAAACAGAGAAAAAGGAATTTCGGATATTCATCGGTGAATGTCAAAATTAACCAGATTTTGGACATTCACAGTAACATATAAACTACAGTTATTATCTTGACACTTCACCTTTAAGTTAAAACTAGAACGAGTATTATATGAAGGAATTGAATGTTTTCAATTGATGGTGATTTTACAGCTTTTAGATTCAAAGCTATTCGCAAATTTACAATTATTGAAAATGATAAGTCGTTTGAACGGGAATAATTTTTTTTCAACTACATGGACCATCAAATGTGACAAGATGAGCCAAAAATCTCAAATTAACAATTGCTGAAAATGAACAACCTGGACTATGAAATATGACAAGATCAATCGGAACGGCAAAAGCAAAGGACATGGACAAAATTTCTGAGGTAAGGATGAACGATAATGAAGCGCAAACATCCGGTTTGAAGACAAGACATGCAACCACATGGACCGTCAAAACGTGACAAGACTAATCCGAACAGCTAAAGAAAAGGGCATTGTAAACATGTTTGAGGTAATGATGAACGAAAATGAAGAACAAAGAAATATGAGGTTAGTAGAAAAGCGACAGCGAGAATCAAAACGAATAAAACGAAAATGAGAACAAAAAACTTCAATTAGAAGAGAAATAGCAGCGAGAATCGAAACAAATCAAAAACAAAACGAAACACAAAGAAATATGCGGTTGGAAGACAAACGAAATCGAGAGAAACAACGCTGTCACAATGTTCGACAGCAACATGCTATGGCACACAACCCAGCACTAACCTACAAATATGCATTAAACTATACAAAGACCCCCTCCCCCATGTTTTTCGATGATTTTTGCACTCAATTAACCAAGGTGCAACACTCAATAATAAGGCATAGACATTAAATCTGCCTTTAAAATTTGGCAGCTCTACCAAGCAAGAGCTGCAAGTGTCCTATCTATTAATATATCATATTATTGTGGCATATCACAATTACAGCACTGTTTCAAGCAATGCATGTACAGAGCAACTTGGATATGACGACCATGAAAGAGGTTTAAAATTTAGGGCAAAATCCAGATTGAGCGGTTTAATCATATGAAATTCTGAGTCAATGCGTTGACAATCTAAAGAGTAGTGGGTTTCCTAGAAGTTATTTTTCCTCGGGCCACTTCATATAGAAGGGATGATTCTAGAGCCTCCTGAGGGGGCTCATTTAACTGTAAATTGAAAACCCTAATGCTCTTTTTGGGTCAAAGTGATTTGTAGCATTCGGCCCCCCTTCCTTGTCCTTCTTTGCCCTCTAGACCCCCCTTGACCCCAATAGTCTCAGAAAGAAATTTGGAGGTAATCATTTCACTCAAAATAATCGAGAGGTCTAAAAATGTGCTTGCTCAATAATTTCGGGGACTTTCCAAAAAGGCAAGGCCCTCAATATATGCAATTCGCTCATTCTTCACAGCTACATTTTGTTGGAAAAGTCGGATATCCAATTTTTTTAAAGCCTGAAATTCGTAAGGAATTGAGACGTATGTAAATGATTGTGTTCGTGATTCCTCAAACGCCTCACGAACCCCTGGATGACCTCGTTTACACTCAGTAGCGTCGGAAAATTTTTTTTGGAGATAGTCATTTTGCTTAAAATGGTTAAAAAACTTAGTAAATATTCCCTCAGGAATCATCTGACTCACGCAGGCCGAAGTTCAAGGGCTCTACATTACGCAACCTGTCCATTTTCACGGGGAAGTTTGGTAGAAAAGATGGTCATATTGCATATTGTATGAGCTAACCATACAAGCCTTTTTCGATCTGGGAGTTTGATCTTCCCAGCAAGTGGTAACCTAAAATACTAAGTTTGAAAATTTGCTTTCGAACTGTTCATGGTATCGAACTGTAGTAAGGATAGATCCGGCTAAACAGTAGCCGAAACTCTAAAAAACGGAATTTTGATTCCAATAGCTACATCAAAAGAATCGTATTTTTATGCTGATTTTAAACATATAAGTTTCATTAAGTTTAGCTTTACACATCAAAAGTTACAAGCCTGAGAAAATTTGCCATATTTTAGAAAAAGGAGGAAACACCCCTTAAAGGCATAGAATCTTAACGAAAATCACACCATCAGATTCAGCGTATCAGAGAACCCGACTATAGAAGTTTCAAGCTCCTACCTACAAAAATGTGGAATTTGTCCATGAAATCTTTCCACGGAGGAATTTATCATGAGGGAAGAGAATTTCCATGAAGGGGGCGTATGATTTTCTAGCATTATTTAAAAAAAAAACACTGAGAAAATAAATAAAATAAAAAAAATTTCAACTGGAAGTAAGGAGCTGCATTAAAACTTAAAACAAACAGAAATTATTAGGTATATAAGGGGGTTCATCTCCTCCTCAATACCTCGCGCTTTACACTAAAGTATTTTTAGTAATTTCAACTATTTATTCTACGGCCTTTGTGATTCAGGGGTCATTCTTAAAAAATTGGGATAAAATTCAAGCTTTAGTGTAAAGAGCGAGGTATTGACGAGTGGACGAACTCCCTCATATACGTAATAAAAATATACAAATATAGAACTTCGTCATGTAAGTTAATTCGCAAGTTACGTATATTTATTACTAATTAAAACGTTCGTAAAAAAATAAAAAGTTCTAGTTGCCTTTTTAACTAACCAAAATTTGGAGGGCAGCTAGGGCTCCTCCCCCACCTCTTTCTTTGATCAAAATCGTCCAATCAAAACTATGAGAAAACCATTCAGCCAAAAAAAAACAACAACTAATATGCAAATTTAGTTTTAATTATTCATGTGCGGTGTGCCAAAATCAAAACATTAATTAATTCAAAACGTTCAGAAATCAAACAAAAAACAAGTTTTTCCAACTGAAAGTAAGGAGTGACATTACAACTTAAAACGAACAGAAATTGTTCCGTATATGAAAGTGATTGTCCCCACCTCAACGCCCCGCTATTTATGCTAAAGTTTTTTATTGTTTTAAAAAGTAGAGCTGCGAGAAAGAGTCAAACTTTAGCGTAAAGAGCGGGGCATTGATGAACTTGTTTTATTTATTTATTTAATTTTCTCAAGGAATTGCTCAGGTTGGTTTGAGGCAGTCAATTTAACCAAAAGGCCTAAATATTTGAACAAATTTTCGCAGTCTGATCAGCTTGAAAATTACAAGACAGTAAACTAGCAGGAAGTCGAAAAGGAGCTACTGGACTGAAAATATGTTTGGTGATCGTGGGAGCTACCCTCTGCTTCTCAATTCAGACCGAAATGCAATCTAGTACTGTTATTATGACGAAGAAAATTTCTTTCTTCGGCCTGAAAAACATGAGGGATTATGTCCTGGGTCAAGGGAGCATCAAAGCGCAATTTTTATAAAAAAAAAAAAAGCTCAAGCACACAAAATATGTTCCAGTAGCATGATCAGCCAGAAACTTGATAAATTTTATATTTTTAGAATCAGCATAAAAGCTGATTCTTTTGATGTATCTATCGTTATTCCGTTTTCTTGGGTTTTGGCACCTAGGCTTTTTTTTGGCCAGAAAAAAACGACATAAATAGGTCATAAGTTTGAGAAATTTTTTTTTACTGTTTCAAACCCTCCTCTGACGAAAAAACATGATGCTTATATGAAAGGGTTTCAAAGCCAATGTGAACAGATCTTAATAGTGTTCGTATGAAGTACCCAAGGTAAACAGGGAAGCTCTTACTTGCATAACTAGCAGAATTCAAACGGATAGAAGAATCCTGGTTAAAACCAACACATCTCTTTTATTGATACTTCTGCTGTCAATCATAAGGAGTTTCTTAGTGCTTTCAGTTCTTTTGGAGCCTTCTTGATGGGCAAGTTAAAAACAGGAACCTCCCTCCTTCTTTTTTTTCCAGATATATGACCTGTTTTCGTTTCCGTAATTACGTTTGCTTAGACTTGCTTAAAATATATATTTCAGTGATAAATTAAAGTCCCGTTGCTAAGCTAGTGGTTTTGCAATAAGCAAACTTTCAAGCTAAATCCTATTTTTGTCTTCCTGGACTTGGCCATTGAATGTCAATTGGATTCAAAAAGCGTTTGGTTTTAAAGCTGTCATTAATAGGATTGGCCGGGGCAATTCAAGGTCAACCCCTAGACAAAGTCCTTTTGTATAGAAATGGTGATTTCAATTTTATTCTGTTTTCAGAGTTGATACATATATGTGTGGTTTAAGTGACCTTTGGGAGAAATACAAGTGGGTTATTTTCTACAACCGTATTAGATTATTTTTCCACGAACATAGGCAGGGTAGGAAAAGAATTCGCGAGAAATACCGTCATTAGTATATCGACAGGGGGGTTCGTTTACCCTCCAAATAGATAGCTAGAGATATTAGGTTTGACACAGGTGGTGGCACCCTTGCCATAGAGTTGGTTCTTTTGATCCTTCGATCACGTTAACATACCACGGAACAAGGTATACCGTAACAGGGTATTACCATACTCTATATTTACATCTATCTGAAAGTGGACAGCTTTATATTAAAGCTCTCTGAAGTGGCTAGGAAAGTGGACAGAATAAAAATTTGGAAAGCATTTTGACCAGAAAAAAATCGTTTAACTGCTCATACCTACTTTTTAATTTCTTGCAATCCATTATTAAAACAAGATAACAGTTTGTATCTGGGAAATCTTGCTCAATTAAAATTCGTAGTGTTTGTCGCCAAGGCGTATTTGCTGATACTTATGAAGTTGATAAAATACACAACATTTGCCAAAAAGGGTACCAATTACTGAAATACAAATATTATTCGCCTGCTCCGAAAGAAAAAGATAATCAATGTCAATAATTTCCGATAAAAGCAACATATTCTAAAGCAATCAAATAAAAAATCACCTCTTTTTGAACTGTTCAAGTCTATCAGACGTCTGGGCTCCCATGGGTTTGCTTAACTCTCTGAAAGTGGCTGGGTCGGTAAGATCAAGTTCTGGGCTATCATAATCAGCCAAAATCCACGGAAAAACAGGATACTGCATGAGATCATTATAACTTCTTCCAGCAAGTGTATTCAAGTACATCAGGTACTGGAAATTACTGATTTCGCCACGCACCCACCTTTGAGTCACAGATGTTTCCCCCATAAAACTTGACAGAATCCCACTACTCTGTTCCACGCTTGCTGACCGCTTTTGTCCAGCAACTGACTGCTGAGCATTATCAGATATACCAGTGGCTGTTGCAAGGAACCGTTGGTAAACTTTATTTCTCATAGTCCGAGGAAAAGCTAATAGATAGTTTCTTCCATCTGTTGAAAAGACTTCAATTGCATTTGGCTGGAGCAGATATTTCCTGATGTGAACTTCCCTAAAAGAAGACTGATTAAAATTTGCCTCTATGATTCAAAACATAGTCCTGTACTACTTATCTGCTCTGGCAACAGTTTTTGCTTATAACAAATGTCGAAGACTCGATCGACTATATATTGAACATAAAGCCATGTAGCACTTTGCCATATCAACCACACACGAATCTCCCACCTAACTTATATCTTCTTATTGACAAAAAGAACCATACCTGTCCCTAGAGTAGATGACTTCACCAATATACTCAGTACCAAAGGTTTATGGAAATACACATCTCAGGCCAAAAAAGGCAGTCAAATAATCCATCAGTCTTATTACTTGACATGTAAAACTATCCCTCATTTAGAAATGTTAGTTTAACATTGTATTTTTTACTATAGATCAGTTAGTTTTAAAAATTATTTTATTTAAGCTATTATATTACTTTAAAATTACAAAACATACAAGAATTCTGCTAGACAGACGGTTTCATTAGACTAATAATAACCGAAAACCCGATTTTAAGGCACATGTCTCTTTCATTTAACAAGACAGTATATATTAACATGTAAAAAATCAAAAATTTTCAAACAGTAAAAGGAATATTTAAAATTAGAATAGCGAAGATTATTAGAGTTTTTCTTAACAAAGTAAAATCTCTACCAACAGTTTTGATGCAAAGTGGACTAAAAGACTATATCGGTATTGTATAAGACAAAAGTTACACTTAAAAAAAAAAAAATTTTTTAATGGAAATATAGGTTTTTGCAGTAATAGTAAAAAACCTTTCAAAAATCATATAGATCAGATGCCAATAACATACCTTCCCAACTGGTAAAAATTGTAGAGCTTATATAAAACTTAGAAAAAGTCATATTTAACAGTAATAGCATTCAAAAATTATATTTTTAACCAAATTAAAGACGTTACTATAAAAGCGAATGAATCTTTAAGAAATCATTAATTCTGAGTAGCAATTTATGCCAAAAAATCTTTCATTTTTAAGATGTCGAAACAAGAGTGACGAAAAACCGAAACAAGTCGTTACAGAACAGATATTTATAGTTCTCTAGGAAACTACTCAACTCTGTTTATTCCCGTTTTACATACGAAGGTTGGAAAAAAAATTAGTCATAAAAATTAACATATCTAAACGTAGAATGTACGCTTAATATTTATGAAAACAGTTATATTTCAAATAAAAAACAACTTATAAGTAGATAAATTTGATTACATTATTGCTAGCGCGCATAATACGAAGTTAATAAACATCCAACTTAACATTTTTGAACATGAACACAGGTTCATGTGGTTCTTTTGAACACAGGTAGTATATTGCGAGGACTAACAGCTCGAAAAAGACAGTGATTGACGATAAATAGCATATAATACCATCTATAATTTCTATAAACTAATTTCTGTGTTCTACAGGCCTTAGGCATTCGTACTTTTTACAAAATCCACAAAACAGAAGTTACCCAGCTTTTCTTGACCAACGTCTCCTCGTCAATTTTAGTTTAACAAAATTAACATTAATTTATACAATTTTTTTATAGGAATGCTTTAAAGTCTTCTCATTAGACCATCTTTTTTAGCATTCTTTCGATTCTACAGCCAAACATTCCTTTTTATTTTAGGCTAAAAAATATTAGTTGTGAATTTTAATTGAATAAAGTCTCTGGACAAAAGAATATGTAAACATAAGTACCAAAAATTGAAAGAATTTCAGAAGATGCTGTCTTTTAAGATTCCCTCGCTTCCGAGGGAAACTTTTAGCTATTGTCCCAAAGAAGGTCCACTGGGAAGGGGTGGAAGTTTCATTTTAGTCTACTCTCTTTCTTATGAAATGCAGAAATTTTTAGATCCCTCCTATTTGCCAGCTCATTTATATAATTTTCCTCCTTTTGCAGGTTTTAAGGGTCCCTGCCCCACCTCCCAAAAATTTTTGGCATCTCTTCTTATTGGCCTTTCTATACGAAAGGGTGCCGTGGCCAATATACTGTTTTTTGTAGTGGCTTACGATGCATTTGAGGAACTAAAAACTCTTAGGTTCCTTGAAGAAAGGTTCCTGGAATGAATTATTTTACGTAGTTTTTTTTTTGTTGGCCCAGGGTAAGTTGTAACGTCCATACCAAAATATTCCACTTATGATGAGATCCTCCAAATACAAATCAATATATCTGAAAACAGTTGTGAGAGGGATGAAAGATTTATCAAAAAATTAGCACCCAAGGTTGGTCCAGAGAGTCCTCCTCAATTAACCACTAGAAGTTTGTATTTATATTCACAGTTGTGATTTCAACACATCTCCCAGTGAAAGAATCACACAACAGTCTTCCGTTTGCAGTCTTGACTAGAGCCCCAAGCTTGACAGGCATAATAGTGGATCTTAAACAAAATCAAAAAGCGTGGAAAAGATACACTTTTTGTATTGTTTAATTTTTTTTTTAGTTTCTTTGTCTTACCGTCAGTAGGCTTGTCTATTTGAAAAACTGAGAGCAGTGTAGCAAAAATTTACTTATTTATATTTCGAATTCCGCTCAGAAGTAAAATCGATTAAGAACCATGACAAAGCGTAATTACGGCATTATACTTTAACTTGCAACCAATGTGATTTATATCTGTGACAAAATTGGAGGGCATTACTTAAAATTTTCGCCAAGGTTGGTGGAGATCCTATTACCCCTTCTGGTATGGGTTCGGTTCATGGACTTTTAGGGTATTGGCTTAGATCCTACAAATTTAGATCTTTACAAAACTTAAATCTTACTACCCCTTTTGGTATAAGTTCTGATGACAAAAATTTATGGATCCACTCCTCATCGCACAGATTGGATTAAAAAAAAAAACCACCTAAAAGCACTACTAAGGCACTAACGCAGTTTTTTGGCAACCTGTGACGCGCGGCTGATCGAGTAACCTACTTAATAACTTAAGGGGCCCATTTAGTATCGGGAACAAGAAGAATAATTCACAAAAACAAGTTAAACGTATAAAGGAAGCATAAATTTTGGAAATAAAAAAAAGGAGAAAAAGAGATGGGATACTAAGAACAACATTTTAGATCGGTGAAAGTCACCGAATCCTACATAAAACAAGAGCCAAGAGCTCGTATGGCACTTGTGACGAGGAAGGAAGAGCTAAGAGCTTCTTCCCTCCAAGTATCATTACAATCTCTCTACTCTAAGCGTTTTCCAAGATTTCCAGTTTCCCCCTCCAACTCCCCCCAGTGTCACCGGATCCGGTCGGGATTTAAAATGACGGCTCTGAGACACGAGGTCCTTCTAAATATCAAATTTCATTAAGATCCAATAACCTATTCATAAGTTAAAAATGCCTGATATTTTTCTGATTTTTCTGAATTATCCGTCCTTAAACTACCCCCAGATGGTGGAATCGGGGAAGCAACTATTTCTAATTTAATCTGATCAGGTCCTTGATGCGCCTGCCAACTTTAAGCGATCGCTATATTGATCTCGTATCTAGTTTCGGATCGTCTTCATGTAAAAATTGGGGTGATCCGGGATTCAGACCTAAGACCTCTCGCATCCTAAGCCAGAATCATACCACTAGACCACAAGTCACACTTAAGAACAACAATCATGTATTTTATCAGCAAAGAAAACTTTTCTCAGCTATCTTGTTCCCCCTCCCCCCCTTAGATAGTCGAACCGGGGAAGAGACTATTTCCAATTTAATCTTGTTCGGTCCCTAATACGCCTGCCAACTTTCATCGTCCTAGCTTACCTGGAAGTGCCCAAACTAGCAAAAGTGGGACCGACAGACAGACAGACTGGCCGACAGAAATTGCGATCGCTAAATGATTTAGGGATCCCACACAAAGGTCAGAACATGCATGGTCTCCCAGGAGGTTTGACTAGAAAACAAACTCTTATTTCTCAATAAGTTTCGTTGTTATCTGACGACGTTTGGTCAAGGATTTCATAATGGCAGGAATTTAGGACTTCTTTCCTTCTCTTATACCAGATTTGAACCCCGAAAAAAACGCACAGCTGGGAAACTTAGAGCGACTTAAAATCATTGTGGTTGAAATCCTACACAACTGTCTGGTAGATACCATGAAGACAAGAATGTTGGGATCCCTTTAACTTCCTCCATAGAGATCACATCAAGTAAGGACTCCAAAAACGTACAAAGGTGAATGAATATCCGACTTCTAGTTTTTTTTTCAAAATTTTACAAACCATTCTCGTGGATATCATGATTACAAACATCTAACGGGACCCGCCCTTCCCTGGTCCTCATAGAGGTAGAATGTGGTCAAGGCCCTGAAAAAGCACAAAAAGCCCAGCTTTTGCTTTTTGCTTCAAACCCTGCTTGATTCAGACCAGATAGACCTTTTTAGCAAATGCCCTACTGACAAAGTAATCCCCCCCCCCAAACAAAAACAACCTTCGAATAGACGTTTAATCTTACTTACCAATTTACTTCCCATAAATTCTGGTTGGTATCTGGCGGCCTCTGGTAGATGTCTGTACCTCAGGTAGGGACCCGAAAAGGCAGAAATAGGACACTTGCACTTGCTTTCTATCAAGTCTGCTTCATGTCCGACAACTTCTCTACTAGATGACCTGAGGATAAGAATATTGGAACTTCCCCAAAAGAAGTCGGAACGGGCTCTTATCACCCAAAGACATCAACTAGGACGCTAGCTCTTACTTACTCCTATCTATCTATTCCAAAGTCTAACTATCCTTTCTGTTGAATATCTTAATTTGAAGAATTTAGGCACCTTTTACCCCACGGAGGTCAGATTGTGCCGGGGCACTCTAGAAGTATAATTAGCTTATACTTTTCAACAAGTTGAATAGAGGGATAAAGGAAAAAGTGAAATGATGCGGGATGCATTTCAGTGCAGATAAGCGCCTAATAAATAGCTTCAGTTCTTATTTTAACAGTCAAAGGGGTGTTAAAAGTTATCTTTTTTTAGGGGCGGGGGAACTTTTAAGAATTCTCTAAAAGAGGGGCGAAGAGAACCTAAAAACAGTCAGTTCGACCAAAATCCAGAAATACTGGAAGGATGAAGGTAAATACAGTATGTAGATTGCAAATATTCAACACACTTAGCTTAGATACTGTTGGGAGGAGGGTAGGGGCTAGTTTCCCGTCAAATTATTAGAGCCTTGGACGATGCTTAGGAAAAATGTCTTCGAGCTCTCTGGAAGAAACTTAAGGTAAATTGATAAAGAATTTCATCCTAACTAGTGGCAATGTCTCCCCTAAAGCCTAACATCCAAATCTAAATTACCATTTCCAACCAAAACAAATAAGACTTTTCCATTTTTTTTACGTCACTGAGAAGAAAAATATAGATTAGAAATCAAACGAAGAGCTGTACCGACGATAATCTGCTTTCAAACTATAGGATGTGAGATCGAACCACTTTGTAGTAAAGGACATGGAATAGAAAAGCTACTACACTAATTAGCTTTGTCGTCAAACTAGAATAAATCCTGCGGAAGACCAAATGCAAGTAAGCCAAATATTGGTTGGCTAGGGTAAAAACTATTAGGAATAAAGGAGGAAAATTTTATAGCAAAAATTGTTACATGTATTAATCAGGACATAAAAAGGATAAGGTTTCTTACTTTATATCAATATAAGCCAGTTTCGAACACTGCCTTTGGGAGAATTGAGAAGCGGATGTTGATGTTGCTATTGCTGATGATGGTGGTATTATTGGTTCATGAAGTCCAGGAGGCAAACTCTGTATGTCCATGACTTCTCTTGATCTGAGCAATGTATAACCATCCACGACGTAGCAATACTCTTTTCCAAAAAGTAACAATCCTTCAGTGGTATCCAAACCTTGAATACGAGCACACCGAAACATATGAGATATCTAAAATAATAAAAATTCAATCCATTATTTAAAATCATATTTAAAATGCAGCAAAAAGTAAGCTTTACTGCACCAAGGAGATTTTTAACTGCACAACCGAACCCTTTCATTACATTGAGGCCTTATTTCGCCTCAATTTATACTCGAAGCTGATCCAAACCCCATAACCAACCTACACACACAGACATTGAAATTTCAAACCTTTCCTCCCCGAAAAATAAATTGTAGCATCCCTTAATTTTGCCTAAAATCTTGACCTATGGTCAAGAAGCTGAACATAACTCATACACAGATCGAAATTTTGAACCATATGATTAATAAGAAGAAGCCAAAATGGAAAAGAAACTTGAAGACGATATCCATTACTCAGGTAATGGTTGTGGCCAAATTATGGAGGAAGAAAATCCGCCATATTTGGGGTTAGATTAACAGTATAAATCGTCAAACAAAATGACACAATACCCGAAAACGCACAAATAAATGGATGCAGTGGATAAAGCCTGTAACGCATTCATTGTCAACATGTCTTTTATGCTAAGCAAGGCAGTATTGCTCACTGCTATTGTTCCAGGACAAAGAATGATGTTTTATTTCCAGAGTTTTTTTTTTTTTTTATAACTTGAAACACGTTTTCTATTCTCCCTACACAGCCCTGTCCTTTTTCTTCACCTACCTTATGATCCCGAGACAACAGATTTAATAATAGTGATAACATTAGAAAGACATGGCAAATGCAATTCTTAAGAAAAAACAACCTGAAACTATTGGAAAAAAAGACAGAAAGAAAGCAGGGATATACAGAGGGAAGAGGCAGAGAGAGCGGGAGGGGGGAAGAAGAAGAGAGAATAAGAAAGACGAAGAGAGAGGAAGTGAGAAAAAGGGAGGGAAGGAAAGGTAAAGAGATGAAAAAGAAAGGGAGAGAGCAAGAGAGGGGAAAATACGAAGAGAGAGGAAGAGAAAGAAGGAGGGTGGGAGCGAAAGGAAAAGAGAGAGAGGAAAGGAAGAGAGGGAGGAGAGAGAGAAAGAGAGATTGAAAAAAATGTAAAGAAAGAACCTTTTCTCCATCATCTAATAAAGCTAACAAAGTCTGATGAGCCGAGCACTGATCAGAAGACATATCAGAGACAACATCAGCAGAAGCGTCTACTCCAATGTCAATTTCGGGACCATCAAAATCTTCATCTACATCGTTCGTTGTCCTTTTACCTGAATTCTTCAGTAGCGATGGCAACTCTGAAAGTCCTATATTAAAGGAAATATGAATGCGATGAGTTTTAACTACAATTTGCAGGCACAAATATAGCGTTTTTCTTCAGCATCAATACCTCATGCATTTTATAGGGAATCCCCGTAACAGTTATGCCTCTTTCACAACATATCTTGAAATACTGATCTCTTAGAATAGTCCAAATTGACGATTTTTAAACGATAGAAGTTAACAATAAAAACAGTTTTAGTTTGAACGAGGAGAATTCCCTCTCGTAAAATTGGTACAAATAACCCCTCAGGAAAATAAGAGACATTTAGGCCTAATATGCACTGTTTTTATGGCACTTGGTATTAACCAAGTGTCATATAGCAATCGCCAATTCTGTCGGTCTGTCTGTCTGTCTGTCTGTCGGTCCCGGTTTTGCTACTTTAGGCACTTCCAGGTAAGCTAGGACGATGAAATTTGGCAGGCGTATCAGGGACGGGACCAGCTTAAATTAGAAATAGTCATTTTCCCAATTTGACCATCTGGGGGGGGGGAAGTGGGGGGGCCGGTTAATTCGGAAAAAATAGAAAAAATGAAGTATTTTTAACTTATGAATGGGTGATGGGATCTTAATGAAATTTGATGTTTGGAATGATATTGTGTCTCAGAGCTCTTGTTTTAAATCCCGACCGGATCTGATGACGCTGAGGGGAGTTGGACGGGGGAAACCTAAAATCTTGGAAAACACTTAGAGTGGAGGGATCGAGATGAAACTTGATGGGAAAAATAAGCACAAGTCCCAGATACATGATTGACATAATCGGAACGGATCCACTCTCTTTGGGGTAGTGGGGGGGGGGGGGGGGGGGTAATTCTGAAAAATTAGAAAAAATGAGGTATTTTTAACTTACGAACGGGTGATCGGATTTCAATGAAATTTGACGTTTAGAAGGATATCGTGTCTTAGAGCTCTTATTTTAAATTCCGACCGGATCTGGTGACATTGGGGGGGGGGGGAGTTGGGAGGGGGAAACCTAAAACTTGGAAAACACTTAGAGTGGAGGGATCGGGATGAAACTTGGTGGAAAAATGAACACAAGTGATAGATACATGATTGACATAAACGGAAAGGATCCACTCTCTTTGGGATAGTTGGGGGGGGGGGGGGGGTATTTCTGAAAAATTAGAAAAAATGAGGTATTTTTAACTTACCAACAGGTGATGGGATCTCAATGAAATTTGATATTTAGAAGGATATCGTGGCTCAGAGCTCTTATTTTAAACCCGACCAGATCTGGTGAGATTGGGGGGGGGGGGAGTTAGGAGAGGGAAACCTAAAACTTGAAAAACACTTAGAGTGGAGGGATCGGGATGAAACTTGGTGGAAAAAATAATCACGAGTCCTAGATACATGATTGACATAACCGGAACGGATCCGCTCTCTTTGGGGTAGTTGGGAGAGGGGTTAATTCTGAAAAATTAGAAAAAATGAGGTATTTTTAACTTACGAACGGGTTATCGGATCTCAATGAAATTTGATATTTAGAAGGATATCGTGTCTCAAAGCTCTTATTTTAAATCCTGACTGGATCTGGTGACGTTGGGGGAAGTTTGGGGTGGGGGAACCTAAAATCATGGAGAACCTAAAAACGCTTAGATTGGAGGGATCGAGATGAAACTTGGTGGGAAAAATAAGCATAAGTCTTACATACGTGATTTACATAATTGGAATGGATCCGATCTATTGGGGGGGGGGGGGGTTAATTCTGAAAAATAAGAAAAAATGACGTATTTTTAACTTACGAAGGAGTGATCGGATCTTCATGAAACTTCATATTTAGAAGGACCTCGTAACTCAGATCTCTTATTTTAAATCTCAACCAGATCAAGCGTAATTGGGGGGGGGGCAGTTGGGGGGCGGGGGGACCGGAAATCTTAGAAAATACTTAAAGCGGTGAGATCAGGATGAAACTGGATGGGAAGAATAAAAACCTGTCTAAGATACGTGACTGACATAACCGGACCGGATCTGCTCTCTTGGGTGGAATTGGAGGGGGGGGGGGGGGTAATTTTGAAAATTGAGGTATTTGTCACTTACGAAAGGGTGACCAGATCTTAATGAAATTTGATATTTAGAAGGATCTTGTGCTTTAAAGTTCTTATTTTAAATTCCGACCAGATCCTGTGACGTTGGGGGGAGTTGGAGGGGGAAACCGGAATTCTTGGAAAACGTGAAAATTGGGGTATTTTTATCTTACGAATAGATGATCGGATCTTAATGAAATTTGATTTTTAGAAAGAATTCATGTCTCAGAGCTCTTATTTCAAATCCCGACCAGATCGTTTGACATTGGGGGGAGTTGGAGGGGGAAATCTTGGAAAAACACTTGGAGTGTAGGAATCGGGATGAAGCTTGGTGGATAGAATAAACAAATGTCCTTGATACGTGATTGACAGAATCGTACTGGATTCACTCTCTTTGGGGGAGTTGGGGGAGGGGTTCAGTGATTTGGCGAGTTTGGTGCTTCTGGACGTGCTAGGACGATGAAAATTGATAGGCGTGTCAGGGAGCTGCACAATTTGACTTGATAAAGTCGTTTTCCCAGATTCGACCATCTGGGGGGGCTAAAAGGAAAGGAAAAATTATAAAAAATTAGGTATTTATAACTTACGAGTGGGTGATCGGATCTTAATTAATTTTGATATTTAGAAGGACATCGTGACTCAGAGCTCTTATTTTAAATCCTGACCGGCATTAAGCCTCTTATTTTCCTTTTTAAATCAATCTATTGATTCATAGAATTTTGTTAGAGTTCATACCATATGATCTCTTGGCTCTTAGCTCTTCTCGCCTCGTCACAAGTGCCATATGAGCTCTTAGCTCTTGTTTTTGTTTTGACCACAATAGTGTTTTTATTTTTGGAACGTCTTCAAATACACCCCTTCCTCTCCAGCTTAGATTGAACTTATGCACATCAATGTTTAAGAAGATACAGCATTAGAAAGTACAAAGTTGCGCACACGAGAAAATTGCGCACACGAATATTGGTGGTGCCATACTTCATAGGCATAAGTTACAAATTCAAGGTTTCCCATTACTTCGTTTCTCTACCTCATAAAATATGCTTTTATGCTGTCCTTGGTTGGTTTCATTAACAATTAGTCCCTGATTACTTACCTAACTGCTGGTAAGGTGCTAACATTTTAACTTTTGTTATCAATATCACTGGTTTATTCTTGGAAGAAAAAAAAAACCCTTTATTGCTAGCTGTCATTAGTAAAAATAAAAGAAGACAAAATAGATAGAATGTTTTGTCTTACCAAGATCATTTTTTTCTTCAAATATTTCTGTAGAGTCTTCTCGCGAAGGTTTGATTTCAGCTGCCGTAGTCCACGAACAATCGCAACTATTTTGATTTATCTCATCATTTGATTCATTATCACAGGCGAGTTTTTCCTTTGGTTGTCCCGTTTCAGCAAAACGTAGAGACCTATGCTGAGTTTCATATAGATGATGATGCAGTTTGCTATCCAGACTAATAGCCACTTTGTACTTGGCTTGGCGGTCTCCAGATTCCAATTCTGGTCTGTATGGGTAGTGATGATAAAACAATTCATTTCTGATAAGTTTCTTGCGCATGCGACAAGGGCCTTCACTTACATCGAGTATCCACTTGTCAAATCTGAAATCAGGCAGCACAGTGAGGAACAACATAAAAACTTCATCACTTAAAAACAGCGAATTTCATTTTAATTCACAAATCAAATTAAGGGCACACCAACAAAATGGAGGGAGACAAAAAGGGAATATCTCTTCTCATTAAGAGGCATTCAAATCCCCTTAAAAACTGTCTGGAGACCAATCCAAGCCTGGAGAATTTTACCAAACCATTACCTTGTTCCAAAATTCATTGGTATGAATTATAAAATTCATGTGTATGGTTAAGCTGTTTGACCTATGTGATTGTATGGATGAGTAGGGTGAAGGCCTCATTCAAGTGCTGATCTATATTAATCACTAATGTAGGAAAACAGTCTTCCTTTTCTCCTTTTGTCTTTTTTTTTCATGTGTTTTTGCTGTTGCACTGGTGATTTCTCTTTTCATTATATATATATATATATATATATATATATATATATATATATATATATATATATATATATATATATATATATATATATAATGAAAAGAGAAATCACCAATGCTACAGCACAAACACACACAAAAAAAAAAAAAAAAAAAAAAAAAAAAAAAAAAAAAAAAAAAAAAAAAAAAAAAAAAAAAAAAAAAAAAAAAAAGGAGACAGAAGGAGAAAAGGAAGACTGTTTTCCTAAATTAGTGATTAATATAGACCAGCACTTGAATGAGGCCTTAACCCTACTCATCCATACAATCACATAGGTCAAACAGCATAGCCACACACAATCAACCATAAAGAATAATCCATGGACAGGCAGTCATGTCGTCAATAAGTATAAGTCGTCATTTACCAAACAATAGAAAAAATAATATAGACAAATAATTCAGAGGCAACACCCAACATAAGGGCTCATCAGGAGAATACACTGGCCTATATAGGGTTTCGCCACTCTAAATTCTCTACCCAGCACAGTGTTGTGGCTACCACAGAATATCCATGGCATCCCCGCGTCAGGTATCACCCCCAAAATACATGCCTATGAAAAAAAAAAACAAATGTAAAACAACCAAGTAAAACCAAAAACAAGCTTATCCTGTTAATATATCCCTCCTTTTAGCAACAATAGGTAAACTAAATATTATAAATTTTACCAAATCACAAATATTAACACATTGCAAAAAACCTGAATGAACTAAACAATTATAGAATTCATCTTTACCATGTGGCTAATTTTTTAGAAAATCCGCTCAATTAGAAACACAATTCAAAATAAATGGCGCTGTGACAACATTTCTCGAACCTCCGAAATTAGTTAAAAATTTCTTTAAGTATTTCTAGATAATTCTTTTGATATTTATTTAAAAGTTCGTTATAATGAAAACTAAATTTTTTAAATTGCCAAGTTAATTTATTTGCAGAAAAACCTCTTGATATCAATTTTTGGCTTAAGATTTTACATCTATTTTTAAAATCAATATAATTACTACAAATCCTTGCATAACGAAGTAACTGTGAGGAAAACGCTGAATATGTGATATTTGAGTGTATATTACTTTCAGGGAATGGGAAACTAATCACTTCAAAATCAAAATCATCCGTTTTATTATACATTTTAAAACTTAATTTATTATTATCACAAATATTAATATTTAAATCTAAGAAATGATCTTCATGACCAGCGCCATGACTAGGCTCAAGAATAAGCTCTGATGGATATATATTTTTAGAAATATCAATGAAATCCTTACAATTTAAGACCAAAATATCATCTAAATATCTTTTATTATTTGACAAAGCATGTTTTAAATTAATTGGATTATTCTTATCCATCATATATTTATATTCTAGTTGACTTAAAAACAAGTCAGCTATAAATGGGCTGGCATTCCCCCCCCCCATGGGAATTCCCATAATTTGCTTGTACAAATCACCCCCAAATCTTATATAAGTATTGTATAAAACAAATTCCAATAACTCAAAAATCATATCCAAGCTGTAACATCTCAAGTTAACTGTAGTATTAAAGCAGTTTGTCCATATAGCTTTTTTATTATAAATGTCTATTTTTAAGAACCTTTTACTAGATAAGAGGAAAGATTTCTTTATAACAGTTTTTAAATTATCAAACACTACATTAAGTGATAAATTAGTATACATTGTCGCAAAATCGAAAGACTCAATTCTTTTAGCTGAAACCATTGTTAAAGAATCTATCACCTGCAGTGAATTATTAACACTCCAATATGGATTAAAATTCGAAAATTTTTTAATACCAGAACAATAGGTTTTAAGTTTATTTACAATTTCCTTTAAAATTAAAGAGAGGTCAGTAGCAGCAATGCGGGTTGGACATTTAGCAGCTCCAGCAATAAACCGTGGTTTAGGGGGATTCTTATGAAATTTTACAGTCCAATATAGGAAAGGGAACTTTTTATCATTGTCATTTATTTTAATATTAAAATTTTTAAAAAGTATTTCTTCAGTCTTTTCAATTAAATTCTCATCCTCTATATTTACCTTTTCGTAAACGATAGTTGTGCATAACTCCCTTTTTGAGATATCACAATACAGCTTCTGACAAATTATGGCAAAATTATTATTAGCTTTATCCACTGGCACAATTACAAATTCATTCTTTAGATTAGCAATTGCTTGTTTAATCTTCGCATTATAAAATAATGATTTAGTGTTACTATTTTTTAAGTTAGAATATATTTTATTTCTTACTCTACTAATAATTAAATTCTTCCAACTTTGAAAACTCTCTTTATTTTTATTCTCTTTCTTACACCACTTATCAATAAATAAATCAAAATCATTTTCCAAGCCATCAAGAACACTCGATGGTTTCAAATGATGAGAAAGACGGAAATTAGCCCCTTTATTCATTATAATTTGAAGATCATCTTGCTTTATTATTGACAAGTCCCCTGTTATAACATGTTTGTAAGTAGGATTTACAAATGGGCCAAGTTGCTTACAATTACAAACCGGTTTCCAATTTATATCACTATCTAGTTTTTTTAGTATTAAATTATAATTAAAAATAATTTGCCCAATAGTTTTTGAAAATTTATAAGTTAAAACTGGACTATCATTATAATTTAAATTACTAGGAAGGGCCTGTTTCACATGCCGCTGATTTGAAATTTCTGGTAAATTAATATCTTCAATCTGCTTACAAGTAAAATTAATAAGTAAATATAATCTGTTATCCTTATTACTAATCTTATCGAACTTTTTCTTTTTTGAAATAAATTTCGTTTTAGTTAGAATGCAAATTGTATCACATATTACTTTAAAATTATAATCAAGAGCTGTATTATTCTTAACAATCCAGAAAAGTTTGATTAAATTCCTCTTGGATAAATTATTTAGACACTTTATTACAGAAATCATACCCCTAGATTCAAGTAGCTGGCATAGATCTATAGAAAGCATATGTACATCTAATTCATTTTTTCTATTATTTTTCCTATGTCCTCTCGATCGTTTTTTACGTTTAGTAGGACAAGTAAAAGAAGGATGGTCCATAAAACCATCAATACATTTAACAACAACATGAGACATGTCACCATATTTTGCTACACGATCATTTAGCCCAAAAGGATAAGCTGTACCAAGAGTATGGATCCAGAAATCCTCCTGTTTACGTAGTCTATTATTCTTCTCTTCTTTTTTTAAATTTTCTAATTCTAAATTTTCTAAAATTGTGACAGTTATATCTGATATGGAACATTTACCATTATTACAATGTTGAACTAGATAGTTATTAGTTTTTTTATTATTAACTGTTGTCTTATGTCCAGAAAATCTTTTATATATATTATTAGTTGTTTCTCCCACATATTGTAGGCAGCATTTATTACATTCTAATAGGTAAATTACATTGGTTGTTCTACAATTAACATTACCACGTAACTTGCATGCAAAATTTTTATTATACAATGTACTTTTAACAGAAGTCCGTGGGACAAAATGATCTTGGCAAAGAAAACAACGACTTTTACACTTACTAACTTTCAAAAAATCGTTCCGAGTTCCGAGGCTAATATTTGTGTTTTGTTGCATAAAAAGTTATTGAAAATAAATATATATATAATATATATATATTATATATATATATTTAATATTATATATATATATAATATTATATATATATATAATAAATATATATATATATATATATATATATATATATATATATATATATATATATATATATATATATATAGCCCATGTAAACACTGAACCATATACATATTGAAATACAAGCTAATAATATAACCTACATTAAAAGCTTATTATTAGGAATAATATCAATAACAAAGTGAAGGAAGCTAAAAAAACATGACTTGATAAGAGGATCAACAAAAACAAGACTAAGGGGAAAGAAATAAATTAATGTGAAAAAAAAAATTCAAGGAAAAACGTAAAGAATAGAAGAAATAAAGTGGAAAACCAAAGTGCAATAATCAAAACGAAGAGGAGTGTAATGCTAACTAAAAAAGGAAATAATAAGCCACATGAAAACAAATAAATGTTATGTGTTTAAAGCCTTTGAGGTTTACAGTCCTATTCTTTTCAAAATATTATCTCTTTTATAAATACTATCGATTTCACTGTGAACACACCAGACAAAAGCTACTTGATTTTTTTTGTAGATCAAAAGTTTTTCAGGGATGAATCTAAATTTGGATAAAGTTCTCCGAACATATAAGTTCAAAAATTATTATATGACCGTTAATGCTTCTTCCTCTTCGTTTCCTTCTATTAAAACACGATACAGGACAATCTGTTGTGTCGTAGAACAGCACAGTTCCTTTCTATAGTACAAGGCTGTCCTTTTATTTCTCCAATAAAACCTCAGTGGAGTAAGCTCAACATAACAAAAAAAGTAATGATGTTTTCACATTACACCGCAAAATCTTTCACACCGGCATAACTTAAGACTGTGTGTCATGTTATGTAATCTGAAGGAGCAAACATTATCCATAACGTAGGCAGTGCCAAGTAGACTCGAGTTTTACATAAGTTTTATGTTTGAAAATTAAACTTTTTCGAAAAAGCCTTTCTACGCTTGATCAGAGCTTGAATCACCATTTCCAGTCCACATTTTAATTTGAAAAATCTGCTTATTAAGACCGTGTTGATTTCAGACGATGATAATGAAGGTTTTATGGATTTTTACGTCAGCATAACGTTAAATAAGGTGCTTTAAGCGCAAAGGTTATACTTAACATAATGTTACTTGACCACTTACCATAGACAATTACATGCACAGTATAAAAACCACTAAAAATTAATATTCATCAAAACGTGTATGGATGCAGAAGACTTCGTGGCGCTGGAATTAAACTGTTGGGTCTCCATGCTAGTAGTGTATCTAGATCCTGTCCAAAATGGCAAAAAAAAAGGTCAAAAATTTATCTGAATTTTTTTTGCAATAAATCCAATTTTACTGCCAGGATTGACACTATCCCTTAATATCACTTTCTCCACATATTCCACACCAATTACTTAGAAAACTTCAAATAGCGCTCTTGAAATGTAGATGCTTTGGACATTAGATAGCTATTATGTATTAAGTTGATATCAATCGTACAATACGTATCTTTGTCATTTTTTTTTTTTATGTTGATCTATTTTTCACTTGGATGTAAAAGAAGAAAAATTAAGTTACAATTTATGTTTTTCACTTCAAGTCACAATGATGGTAGACTCCAGGATGAAAATCTGAGAGAAACTTTCCAGGAATAGCTGAATAATAAACTGAAGAGTTTAAAATTTGACAATGTGGAAGATGGATGGAATAATCTTAGAAAAACAATTTGAGAAGTTGCTGATGGTGTCTCAGAGAAGAAAGTTAAGACTGC